>NW_026543097.1:0-56762 GCF_028750875.1 Macrosteles quadrilineatus | reverse complement strand
ACAAGTGTGTACAAGGTTGTACAAGTGTGTACAAGGGTGTACAGGTTTGTACAATGTTGTACAAGTGTACAAGTTTGTACAAGGTTGTACAAGTGTGTACAAGGGTGTACAAGTGTGTACAAGCTTGTACAAGTTTGTACAAGGGTGTACAGGTTTGTACAAGGTTGTACAAGTGTGTACAAGGGTGTACAAATGTGTACAAGGATGAAAAGGTTGTACAAGTTTGTACAAGTTTGTACAAGGTTGTACGAGTGTGTACAAGGTTGTACAAGTGTGTACAAGGTTGTACAAGTGTGTACAAGGTTGTACAAGTGTGTACAACTTGTACAAGTGTGTACAAGCTTGTACAAGTGTGTACAAGGTTGTACAAGTTTGTACAAGGTTGTACAAGTGTGTACAAGTTTGTACAAGTGTGTAAAAGTTTGTACAAGGTTGTACAAATGTGTACAAGGGTGTACAAAAATGTACAAGGGTGCACAAGTTTGAACAAGGGTGTACAAGTGTGTACAAGCTTGTACAAGTGTGTACAAGCTTGTACAAGTGTGTACAAGGGTGTACAGGTTTGTACAAGGTTGTACAAGTGTGTACAAGGGTGTACAAGTATGTACAATAATGTACAAGTTTGTACAAGTGTGTACAAGTTTGTAAAAGGTTGTACAAGTGTGTACAAGGGTGTACAAGTGTGTACAAGGTTGTACAAGTGTGTACAAGCTTGTACAAGTGTGTACAAGGGTGTACAAGTGTGTACAAGGTTGTACAAGTTTTTACATGGTTGTACAAGTGTGTAAAAGGTTGTACAAGTGTGTACAAGGTTGTACAAGTTTTTACAAGGTTGTACAAGTGTGTACAAGGTTGTACAAGTGTGTACAAGGTTGTACAAGTGTGTACAAGGTTGTACAAGTGTGTACAAGGTTGTACAAGTGTGTACAAGGTTGTACAAGTGTGTACAAGGTTGTACAAGTGTGTACAAGGTTGTACAAGTGTGTACAAGGTTGTACAAGTGTGTACAAGGTTGTACAAGTGTGTACAAGGTTGTACAAGTGTGTAAAAGGTTGTACAAGTGTGTACAAGGTTGTACAAGTGTGTACAAGGTTGTACAAGTGTGTACAAGGGTGTACAAGTGTGTACAAGGTTGTACAAGTTTTTACAAGGTTGTACAAGTGTGTACAAGGGTGTAAAATCGTGTACAAGGATGTACAAGTTTGTACAAGTTTGTACAAGGTTGTACAAGTGTGTACAAGGATGTACAAGTTTGTACAAGTTTGTACAAGTTTGTACAAGTTTTTACAAGTTTGTACAAGGTTGTACAAGTGTGTACAAGGATGTACAAGTTTGTACAAGGGTGTACAAGTGTGTACGATAAGTAAAAGTGTGTACAAGGGTGTACAAGGTTGTACAAGTGTGTACAAGGTTGTACAATTGTGTACAAGGCTGTACAACTGTGTACAAGGTTGTACAATTGTGTACAAGGCTGTACAAGTGTGTACAAGGTTGTACAAGTGTGTACAAGGTTGTACAAGTGTGTACAAGGTTGTACAAGTGTGTACAAGGTTGTACAAGTGTGTACAAGTTTTTAAATTGTGTACATGGGTGTACAATTGTGTACAAGGTTGTACAAGTGTGTACAAGGTTGTACAAGTGTGTACAAGGTTGTACAAGTGTGTAAAAGGTTGTACAAGTGTGTACAAGGTTGTACAAGTGTGTACAAGGTTGTACAAGTGTGTACAAGGGTGTACAAGTGTGTACAAGGTTGTACAAGTTTTTACAAGGTTGTACAAGTGTGTACAAGGGTGTAAAATCGTGTACAAGGATGTACAAGTTTGTACAAGTTTGTACAAGGTTGTACAAGTGTGTACAAGGATGTACAAGTTTGTACAAGTTTGTACAAGTTTGTACAAGTTTTTACAAGTTTGTACAAGGTTGTACAAGTGTGTACAAGGATGTACAAGTTTGTACAAGGGTGTACAAGTGTGTACGATAAGTAAAAGTGTGTACAAGGGTGTACAAGGTTGTACAAGTGTGTACAAGGTTGTACAATTGTGTACAAGGCTGTACAACTGTGTACAAGGTTGTACAATTGTGTACAAGGCTGTACAAGTGTGTACAAGGTTGTACAAGTGTGTACAAGGTTGTACAAGTGTGTACAAGGTTGTACAAGTGTGTACAAGGTTGTACAAGTGTGTACAAGTTTTTAAATTGTGTACATGGGTGTACAATTGTGTACAAGGCTGTACAAGTGTGTACAAGGTTGTACAAGTGTGTACAAGGTTGTAACAGGGGGTACAAGGTTGTACAAGTGTGTACAAGGTTGTACAAGTGTGTTCAAGAGTGTACAGGTTTGTACAATGTTGTACAAGTGTGTACAAGTTTGTACAAGGTTGTACAAGTGTGTACAAGGGTGTACAAGTGTGTACAAGGGTGCACAAGTGTGTACAAGGGTGTACAATCGTGTACAAGCTTGTACAAGTGTGTACAAGGGTGTACAGGTTTGTACAAGGTTGTACAAGTGTGTACAAGGTTGTACAATTGTGTACAAGGCTGTACAAGTGTGTACAAGGTTGTACAAGTGTGTACAAGGTTGTACAAGTGTGTACAAGGTTGTACAAGTGTGTACAAGGTTGTACAATTGTGTACAAGGTTGTACAAGTGTGTACAAGGTTGTACAAGTGTGTACAAGGGTGTACAAGTGTGTACAAGGTTGTACAAGTGTGTACAAGCTTTTACAAGTGTGTACAAGGGTGTACAAGTGTGTACAAGTTTGTACAAGTTTGTACAAGGTTGTACAAGTGTGTACAAGGTTATACAATTGTGTACAAGGTTGTACAAGTGTGTACAAGGTTGTACAAGTGTGTACAAGCTTTTACAAGTGTGTACAAGGGTGTACAAGTGTGTACAAGTTTGTACAAGTTTGTACAAGGTTGTACAAGTGTGTACAAGGTTGTACAAGTGTGTACAAGGTTGTACAAGTGTGTACAAGGTTGTACAAGTGTGTACAAGTTTTTAAATTGTGTACATGGGTGTACAATTGTGTACAAGGCTGTACAAGTGTGTACAAGGTTGAACAAGTGTGTACAAGGTTGTAACAGGGGGTACAAGGTTGTACAAGTGTGTACAAGGTTGTACAAGTGTGTACAAGGGTGTACAGGTTTGTACAATGTTGTACAAGTGTACAAGTTTGTACAAGGTTGTACAAGTGTGTACAAGGGTGTACAAGTGTGTACAAGCTTGTACAAGTTTGTACAAGGGTGTACAGGTTTGTACAAGGTTGTACAAGTGTGTACAAGGGTGTACAAATGTGTACAAGGATGAAAAGGTTGTACAAGTTTGTACAAGTTTGTACAAGGTTGTACAAGTGTGTACAAGGTTGTACAAGTGTGTACAAGGTTGTACAAGTGTGTACAAGGTTGTACAAGTGTGTACAACTTGTACAAGTGTGTACAAGCTTGTACAAGTGTGTACAAGGTTGTACAAGTTTGTACAAGGTTGTACAAGTGTGTACAAGTTTGTACAAGTGTGTACAAGTTTGTACAAGGTTGTACAAATGTGTACAAGGGTGTACAAAAATGTACAAGGGTGCACAAGTTTGAACAAGGGTGTACAAGTGTGTACAAGCTTGTACAAGTGTGTACAAGCTTGTACAAGTGTGTACAAGGGTGTACAGGTTTGTACAAGGTTGTACAAGTGTGTACAAGGGTGTACAAGTATGTACAATAATGTACAAGTTTGTACAAGTGTGTACAAGTTTGTAAAAGGTTGTACAAGTGTGTACAAGGGTGTACAAGTGTGTACAAGGTTGTACAAGTGTGTACAAGCTTGTACAAGTGTGTACAAGGGTGTACAAGTGTGTACAAGGTTGTACAAGTTTTTACATGGTTGTACAAGTGTGTAAAAGGTTGTACAAGTGTGTACAAGGTTGTACAAGTTTTTACAAGGTTGTACAAGTGTGTACAAGGTTGTACAAGTGTGTACAAGGTTGTACAAGTGTGTACAAGGTTGTACAAGTGTGTACAAGGTTGTACAAGTGTGTACAAGGTTGTACAAGTGTGTACAAGGTTGTACAAGTGTGTACAAGGTTGTACAAGTGTGTACAAGGTTGTACAAGTGTGTACAAGGTTGTACAAGTGTGTACAAGGTTGTACAAGTGTGTACAAGGTTGTACAAGTGTGTAAAAGGTTGTACAAGTGTGTACAAGGTTGTACAAGTGTGTACAAGGTTGTACAAGTGTGTACAAGGGTGTACAAGTGTGTACAAGGTTGTACAAGTTTTTACAAGGTTGTACAAGTGTGTACAAGGGTGTAAAATCGTGTACAAGGATGTACAAGTTTGTACAAGTTTGTACAAGGTTGTACAAGTGTGTACAAGGATGTACAAGTTTGTACAAGTTTGTACAAGTTTGTACAAGTTTTTACAAGTTTGTACAAGGTTGTACAAGTGTGTACAAGGATGTACAAGTTTGTACAAGGGTGTACAAGTGTGTACGATAAGTAAAAGTGTGTACAAGGGTGTACAAGGTTGTACAAGTGTGTACAAGGTTGTACAATTGTGTACAAGGCTGTACAACTGTGTACAAGGTTGTACAATTGTGTACAAGGCTGTACAAGTGTGTACAAGGTTGTACAAGTGTGTACAAGGTTGTACAAGTGTGTACAAGGTTGTACAAGTGTGTACAAGGTTGTACAAGTGTGTACAAGTTTTTAAATTGTGTACATGGGTGTACAATTGTGTACAAGGTTGTACAAGTGTGTACAAGGTTGTACAAGTGTGTACAAGGTTGTACAAGTGTGTAAAAGGTTGTACAAGTGTGTACAAGGTTGTACAAGTGTGTACAAGGTTGTACAAGTGTGTACAAGGGTGTACAAGTGTGTACAAGGTTGTACAAGTTTTTACAAGGTTGTACAAGTGTGTACAAGGGTGTAAAATCGTGTACAAGGATGTACAAGTTTGTACAAGTTTGTACAAGGTTGTACAAGTGTGTACAAGGATGTACAAGTTTGTACAAGTTTGTACAAGTTTGTACAAGTTTTTACAAGTTTGTACAAGGTTGTACAAGTGTGTACAAGGATGTACAAGTTTGTACAAGGGTGTACAAGTGTGTACGATAAGTAAAAGTGTGTACAAGGGTGTACAAGGTTGTACAAGTGTGTACAAGGTTGTACAATTGTGTACAAGGCTGTACAACTGTGTACAAGGTTGTACAATTGTGTACAAGGCTGTACAAGTGTGTACAAGGTTGTACAAGTGTGTACAAGGTTGTACAAGTGTGTACAAGGTTGTACAAGTGTGTACAAGGTTGTACAAGTGTGTACAAGTTTTTAAATTGTGTACATGGGTGTACAATTGTGTACAAGGCTGTACAAGTGTGTACAAGGTTGTACAAGTGTGTACAAGGTTGTAACAGGGGGTACAAGGTTGTACAAGTGTGTACAAGGTTGTACAAGTGTGTACAAGGATGAAAAGGTTGTACAAGTTTGTACAAGTTTGTACAAGGTTGTACAAGTGTGTACAAGGTTGTAAAAGTGTGTACAAGGTTGTACAAGTGTGTACAAGGTTGTACAAGTGTGTACAACTTGTACAAGTGTGTACAACTTGTACAAGTGTGTACAAGCTTGTACAAGTGTGTACAAGGTTGTACAAGTGTGTACAAGGTTGTACAAGTTTGTACAAGGTTGTACAAGTGTGTACAAGTTTGTACAAGTGTGTACAAGTTTGTACAAGGTTGTACAAATGTGTACAAGGGTGTACAAAGGTGTACAAGGGTGCACAAGTTTGAACAAGGGTGTACAAGTGTGTACAAGCTTGTACAAGTGTGTACAAGCTTGTACAAGTGTGTACAAGGTTGTACAAGTGTGTACAAGGTTGTACAATTGTGTACAAGGCTGTACAAGTGTGTTCAAGGTTGTACAAGTGTGTACAAGGTTGTACAAGTGTGTACAAGGTTGTACAATTGTGTACAAGGTTGTACAAGTGTGTACAAGGTTTTACAAGTGTGTACAAGGTTTTACAAGTGTGTACAAGGTTGTACAATTGTGTACAGGTTTGTACAAGGTTGTACAAGTGTGTACAAGGGTGTACAAATGTGTACAAGGATGAAAAGGTTGTACAAGTTTGTACAAGTTTGTACAAGGTTGTACAAGTGTGTACAAGGTTGTAAAAGTGTGTACAAGGTTGTACAAGTGTGTACAAGGTTGTACAAGTGTGTACAACTTGTACAAGTGTGTACAACTTGTACAAGTGTGTACAAGCTTGTACAAGTGTGTACAAGGTTGTACAAGTGTGTACAAGGTTGTACAAGTTTGTACAAGGTTGTACAAGTGTGTACAAGTTTGTACAAGTGTGTACAAGTTTGTACAAGGTTGTACAAATGTGTACAAGGGTGTACAAAGGTGTACAAGGGTGCACAAGTTTGAACAAGGGTGTACAAGTGTGTACAAGCTTGTACAAGTGTGTACAAGCTTGTACAAGTGTGTACAAGGGTGTACAGGTTTGTACAAGGTTGTACAAGTGTGTACAAGGGTGTACAGGTTTGTACAAGGTTGTACAAGTGTGTACAAGGGTGTACAAGTATGTACAATAATGTACAAGTTTGTACAATTGTGTACAAGTTTGTAAAAGGTTGTACAAGTGTGTACAAGGGTGTACAAGTGTGTACAAGGTTGTACAAGTGTGTACAAGCTTGTACAAGTGTGTACAAGGGTGTACAAGTGTGTACAAGGTTGTACAAGTTTTTACATGGTTGTACAAGTGTGTACAAGGTTGTACAAGTGTGTACAAGGTTGTACAAGTGTGTACAAGGTTGTACAAGTGTGTACAAGGTTGTACAAGTGTGTACAAGGTTGTACAAGTGTGTACAAGTGTGTACAAGGTTGTACAAGTGTGTACAAGGTTGTACAAGTGTGTACAAGGTTGTACAAGTGTGTACAAGGTTGTACAAGTGTGTACAAGGTTGTACAAGTGTGTACAAGGTTGTACAAGTGTGTACAAGGTTGTACAAGTGTGTACAAGGTTGTACAAGTGTGTACAAGGGTGTACAAGTGTGTACAAGGTTGTACAAGTTTTTACAAGGTTGTACAAGTGTGTACAAGGGTGTAAAATCGTGTACAAGGATGTACAAGTTTGTACAAGTTTGTACAAGGTTGTACAAGTGTGTACAAGGATGTACAAGTTTGTACAAGTTTGTATAAGTTTGTACAAGTTTGTACAAGGTTGTACAAGTGTGTACAAGGATGAACAAGTTTGTACAAGGGTGTACAAGTGTGTACGATAAGTAAAAGTGTGTACAAGGGTGTACAAGGTTGTACAAGTGTGTACAAATTTGTACAATTGTGTACAAGGCTGTACAACTGTGTACAAGGTTGTACAATTGTGTACAAGGCTGTACAAGTGTGTACAAGGTTGTACAAGTGTGTACAAGGTTGTACAAGTGTGTACAAAGATGTACAAGTTTGTACAAGGGTGTACAAGTGTGTACGATGTGTAAAAGTTTGTACAAGGGTGTACAAGGTTGTACAAGTGTGTACAAGGTTGTACAATTGTGTACAAGGCTGTACAAGTGTGTACAAGGTTGTACAATTTTGTACAAGGCTGTACAAGTGTGTACAAGGTTGTACAAGTGTGTACAAGGATGTAAAATTGTGTACAAGGTTGTACAAGTGTGTACAAGGTTGTACAAGTGTGTACAAGGTTGTACAAGTGTGTACAAGGTTGTACAATTGTGTGTCAGGTTGTACAAGTGTGTACAAGGTTGTACAAGTGTGTACAAGGGTGTACAATCGTGTACAAGGATGTACAAGTTTGTACAAGTTTGTACAAGTTTTGTACAAGTTTGTACAAGTTTGTACAAGGTTGTACAAGTGTGTACCAGGATGTACAAGTTTGTACAAGGGAGTACAAGTTTGTACAAGATTGTACAAGTGTGTACTGGGTTGTACAAGTGTGTACAAGATTGTATAAGTTTGTACAAGGTTGTACAAGTGTGTACAAGGGTGTACAAGTGTGTACAAATGTGTACAAGTTTTACAAGGTTGTACAAGTGTGTACAAGGTTGTACAAGGTGTGTACAAGGTTGTACATGTGTGTACAAGGGTGTACAAGTTTTTACAAGGCTCTACAAGTGTGTACAAGGTTGTACAAGGCTGTACAAGTGTGTACAAGGTTGTACAAGGTTGTACAAGTGTGTACAAGGGTGTACAAGTTTTTACGAGGATGTACAAGTGTGTACAAGGTTGTACAAGTGTGTACAAGGCTGTACAATTGTGTACAAGGTTGTACAAGTGTGTACAAGGTTGTACAAGAGTGTACAAGGTTGTACAATTGTGTACAAGGCTGAACAAGTGTGTACAAGGTTGTACAAGTGTGTACAAGGCTGTACAATTGTGTACAAGGTTGTACAAGTGTGTACAAGGTTGTACAAGTGTGTACAAGGTTGTACAATTGTGTACAAGGCTGTACAAGTGTGTTCAAGGTTGTACAAGTGTGTACAAGGTTGTACAAGTGTGTACAAGGTTGTACAATTGTGTACAAGGTTGTACAAGTGTTTACAAGGTTTTACAAGTGTGTACAAGGTTTTACAAGTGTGTACAAGGTTGTACAATTGTGTACAAGATTGTACAAGTGTGTACAAGGTTGTACAAGGTTGTACAAGTGTGTACAAGGTTGTACAAGTGTGTACAAGGTTGTACAAGTGTGTACAAGGTTGTACAAGTGTGTACAAGGTTGTACAAGTGTGTACAAGGCTGTACAAGTGTGTACAAGGTTGTACAAGTGTGTACAAGCTTGTACAAGTGTGTACAAGCTTGTACAAGTGTGTACAAGGGTGTACAAGTGTGTACAAGGGTGTAAAATCGTGTACAAGGATGTACAAGTTTGTACAAGTTTGTACAAGGTTGTACAAGTGTGTACAAGGATGTACAAGTTTTTACAAGGGTGTACAAGTGTGTACGATAAGCAAAAGTGTGTACAAGAGTGTACAAGGTTGTACAAGTGTGTACAAGGTTGTACAATTGTGTACAAGGCTGTACAAGTGTGTACAAGGTTGTACAATTGTGTACAAGGCTGTACAAGTGTGTAAAAGGTTGTACAAGTGTGTACAAGGTTGTACAAGTGTGTACAAGGTTGTACAAGTGTGTACAAGGTTGTACAAGTGTGTACAAGGTTGTACAAGTGTGTACAAAGTTGTACAAGTGTGTACGAGGTTGTACAATTGTGTACAAGGTTGTACAAGTGTGTACAAGGTTGTACAATTGTGTACAAGGCTGTACAAGTGTGTACAAGGTTGTACAAGGTTGTACAAGTGTGTACAAGGGTGTACAAGTTTTTACAAGGTTGTACAAGTGTGTACAAGGTTGTACAAGTGTGTACAAGGCTGTACAATTGTGTACAAGGTTGTACAAGTGTGTACAAGGTTGTACAAGTGTGTACAAGGTTGTACAATTGTGTACAAGGCTGTACAAGTGTGTACAAGGTTGTACAAGTGTGTACAAGGCTGTACAATTGTGTACAAGGTTGTACAAGTGTGTACAAGGTTGTACAAGTGTGTACAAGGTTGTACAATTGTGTACAAGACTGTACAAGTGTGTACAAAGTTGTGCAAGTGTGTACAAGGTTGTACAAGTGTGTACAAGGTTGTACAATTGTGTACAAGGTTGTACAAGTGTGTACAAGGTTGTACAATTGTGTACAAGGTTGTACAAGTGTGTACAAGGTTGTACAAGTGTGTACAAGGGTGTACAATCGTGTACAAGGATGTACAAGTTTGTACAAGATTGTACAAGTGTGTACTGGGTTGTACAAGTGTGTACAAGATTGTATAAGTTTGTACAAGGTTGTACAAGTGTGTACAAGGGTGTACAAGTGTGTACAAATGTGTACAAGTGTGTACAGGGGTGTAAAAGTTTGTACAAGGGTGTACAAGTTTTACAAGGTTGTACAAGTGTGTACAAGGTTGTACAAGTTGTGTACTGGGTTGTACAAGTGTGTACAAGATTGTATAGGTTTGTACAAGGTTGTACAAGTGTGTATAAGGGTGTACAAGTGTGTACAAATGTGTACAAGTGTGTACAGGGGTGTACAAGTTTGTACAAGGGTGTACAAGTTTTACAAGGTTGTACAAGTGTGTACAAGGTTGTACAAGTTGTGTACAAGGTTATACATGTGTGTACAAGGGTGTACAAGTGTGTACAAGGTTGTACAAGTGTGTACAAGCTTGTACAAGTGTGTACAAGGGTGTACAAGTGTGTACAAGGTTGTACAAGTTTTTACAAGGTTGTACAAGTGTGTACAAGGGTGTAAAATCGTGTACAAGGATGTAAAAGTTTGTACAAGTTTGTACAAGGTTGTACAAGTGTGTACAAGGATGTACAAGTTTGTACAAGGGTGTACAAGTGTGTACGATAAGTAAAAGTGTGTACAAGGGTGTACAAGGTTGTACAAGTGTGTACAAGGTTGTACAATTGTGTACAAGGCTGTACAAGTGTGTACAAGGTTGTACAATTGTGTACAAGGCTGTACAAGTGTGTACAAGATTGTACAAGTGTGTACAAGGTTGTACAAGTGTGTACAAGGATGTACAAGTTTGTACAAGGGTGTACAAGTGTGTACGATGTGTAAAAGTTTGTACAAGGGTGTACAAGGTTGTACAAGTGTGTACAAGGCTGTACAAGTGTGTACAAGATTGTACAAGTGTGTACAAGGTTGTACAAGTTTGTACAAGGATGTACAAGTTTGTACAAGGGTGTACAAGTGTGTACGATGTGTAAAAGTTTGTACAAGGGTGTACAAGGTTGTACAAGTGTGTACAAGGTTGTACAATTGTGTACAAGGCTGTACAAGTGTGTACAAGGTTGTACAATTTTGTACAAGGCTGTACAAGTGTGTACAAGGTTGTACAAGTGTGTACAAGGCTGTACAATTGTGTACAAGGTTGTACAAGTGTGTACAAGGTTGTACAAGTGTGTACAAGGTTGTACAATTGTGTACAAGGCTGTACAAGTGTGTACAAGGTTGTTCAAGTGTGTACAAGGTTGTACAAGTGTGTACAAGGTTGTACAAGTGTGTACAAGGTTGTACAATTGTGTATCAGGTTGTACAAGTGTGTACAAGGTTGTACAAGTGTGTACAAGGGTGTACAATCGTGTACAAGGATGTACAAGTTTGTACAAGTTTGTACAAGTTTGTACAAGTTTGTACAAGTTTGTACAAGTTTGTACAAGGTTGTACAAGTGTGTACAAGGATGTACAAGTTTGTACAAGGGTGCACAAGTGTGTACAAGGCTGTACAATCGTGTACAAGCTTGTACAAGTGTGTACAAGGGTGTACAGGTTTGTACAAGGTTGAACAAGGTTGTACAAGTGTGTACAAGGGTGTACAAATGTGTACAAGGATGTAAAAGTTTGTACAAGTGTGTACAAGTTTGTACAAGGTTGTACAAGTGTGTACAAGGTTTTACAATTGTGTACAAGGTTGTACAAGTGTGTACAAGGTTGTACAAGTGTGTACAAGGTTGTACAAGTGTGTACAACTTGTACAAGTGTGTACAAGCTTGTACAAGTGTGTACAAGGTTGTACAAGTTTGTACAAGGTTGTACAAGTGTGTACAAGTTTGTACAAGGTTGTACAAATGTGTACGATAAGTAAAAGTGTGTACAAAGGTGTACAAGGTTGTACAAGTGTGTACAAGGTTGTACAATTGTGTACAAGGCTGTACAAGTGTGTACAAGGTTGTACAATTGTGTACAAGGCTGTACAAGTGTGTACAAGATTGTACAAGTGTGTACAAGGTTGTACAAGTGTGTACAAGGATGTACAAGTTTGTACAAGGGTGTACAAGTGTGTACGATGTGTAAAAGTTTGTACAAGGGTGTACAAGGTTGTACAAGTGTGTACAAGGTTGTACAATTGTGTACAAGGCTGTACAAGTGTGTACAAGGTTGTACAATTTTGTACAAGGCTGTACAAGTGTGTACAAGTCTGTACAAGTGTGTACAAGGCTGTACAATTGTGTACAAGGTTGTACAAGTGTGTACAAGGTTGTACAAGTTTGTACAAGGGTGTACAAGTGTGTACGATGTGTAAAAGTTTGTACAAGGGTGTACAAGGTTGTACAAGTGTGTACAAGGTTGTACAATTGTGTACAAGGCTGTACAAGTGTGTACAAGGTTGTACAAGTGTGTACAAGGCTGTACAATTGTGTACAAGGTTGTACAAGTGTGTACAAGGTTGTACAAGTGTGTACAAGGTTGTACAATTGTGTACAAGGCTGTACAAGTGTGTACAAGGTTGTACAAGTGTGTACAAGGTTGTACAAGTGTGTACAAGGTTGTACAAGTGTGTACAAGGTTGTACAAGTGTGTACAAGGTTGTACAAGTGTGTACAAGGTTGTACAATTGTGTATCAGGTTGTACAAGTGTGTACAAGGTTTTACAAGTGTGTACAAGGGTGTACAATCGTGTACAAGGATGTACAAGTTTGTACAAGTTTGTACAAGTTTGTACAAGTTTGTACAAGGTTGTACAAGTGTGTACAAGGATGTACAAGTTTGTACAAGGGTGCACAAGTGTGTACAAGGGTGTACAATCGTGTACAAGCTTGTACAAGTGTGTACAAGGGTGTACAGGTTTGTACAAGGTTGTACAAGGTTGTACAAGTGTGTACAAGGGTGTACAAATGTGTACAAGGATGTAAAAGTTTGTACAAGTTTGTACAAGTTTGTACAAGGTTGTACAAGTGTGTACAAGGTTTTACAATTGTGTACAAGGTTGTACAAGTGTGTACAAGGTTGTACAAGTGTGTACAAGGTTGTACAAGGGTGTACAACTTGTACAAGGGTGTACAACTTGTACAAGTGTGTACAAGCTTGTACAAGTGTGTACAAGGTTGTACAAGTTTGTACAAGGTTGTACAAGTGTGTACAAGTTTGTACAAGTGTGTACAAGTTTGTACAAGGTTGTACAAATGTGTACGATAAGTAAAAGTGTGTACAAGGGTGTACAAGGTTGTACAAGTGTGTACAAGGTTGTACAATTGTGTACAAGGCTGTACAAGTGTGTACAAGGTTGTACAATTGTGTACTAGGCTGTACAAGTGTGTACAAGATTGTTCAAGTGTGTACAAGGTTGTACAAGTGTGTACAAGGATGTACAAGTTTGTACAAGGGTGTACAAGTGTGTACGATGTGTAAAAGTTTGTACAAGGGTGTACAAGGTTGTACAAGTGTGTACAAGGTTGTACAATTGTGTACAAGGCTGTACAAGTGTGTACAAGGTTGTACAATTTTGTACAAGGCTGTACAAGTGTGTACAAGGTTGTACAAGTGTGTACAAGGCTGTACAATTGTGTACAAGGTTGTACAAGTGTGTACAAGGTTGTACAATTGTGTACAAGGCTGTACAAGTGTGTACAAGGCTGTACAAGTGTGTACAAGGTTGTACAAGTGTGTACAAGGTTGTACAAGTGTGTACAAGGTTGTACAAGTGTGTACAAGGTTGTACAAGTGTGTACAAGGTTGTACAATTGTGTATCAGGTTGTACAAGTGTGTACAAGGTTGTACAAGTGTGTACAAGGGTGTACAATCGTGTACAAGGATGTACAAGTTTGTACAAGTTTGTACAAGTTTGTACAAGTTTGTACAAGGTTGTACAAGTGTGTACAAGGATGTACAAGTTTGTACAAGGGTGCACAAGTGTGTACAAGGGTGTACAATCGTGTACAAGCTTGTACAAGTTTGTACAAGGGTGTACAGGTTTGTACAAGGTTGTACAAGGTTGTACAAGTGTGTACAAGAGTGTACAAATGTGTACAAGGATGTAAAAGTTTGTACAGGTGTGTACAAGTTTGTAAAAGGTTGTACAAGTGTGTACAAGGTTTTACAATTGTGTACAAGGTTGTACAAATGTGTACAAGGTTGTACAAGTGTGTACAAGGTTGTACAAGTGTGTACAAGGTTGTACAAGTGTGTACAACTTGTACAAGTGTGTACAAGCTTGTACAAGTGTGTACAAGATTGTACAAGTTTGTACAAGGTTGTACAAGTGTGTACAAGTTTGTACAAGTGTGTACAAGTTTGTACAAGGTTGTACAAATGTGTACAAGGGTGTACAAAAGTGTACAAGGGTGCACAAGTTTGAACAAAGGTGTACAAGTGTATACTAGCTTGTACAAGTGTGTACAAGCATGTACAAGTGTGTACAAGGGTGTACAGGTTTGTACAAGGTTGTACAAGTGTGTACAAGGGTGTACAAGTGTGTACAAGAAAGTACAAGTGTGTACAAGCTTGTACAAGTGTGTACAAGCTTGTACAAGTGTGTACAAGGGTGTACAAGTGTGTACAAGGTTGTACAAGTGTGTACAAGCTTGTACAAGTGTGTACAAGGGTGTACAAGTGTGTACAAGGTTGAACAAGTTTTTACATGGTTGTACAAGTGTGTACAAGGTTGTACAAGGTTGTACAAGTGTGTACAAGGTTGTACAAGTGTGTACAAGGTTGTACAAGAGTGTACAAGGTTTTACAAGTGTGTACAAGGTTGTACAAGTGTGTACAAGGTTGTACAAGTGTGTACAAGGTTGTACAAGTGTGTACAAGGTTGTACAAGTGTGTACAAGGTTGTACAAGTGTGTACAAGGGTGTACAAGTGTGTACAAGGTTGTACAAGTTTTTACAAGGTTGTACAAGTGTGTACAAGGGTGTAAAATCGTGTACAAGGATGTACAAGTTTGTACAAGTTTGTACAAGGTTGTACAAGTGTGTACAAGAATGTACAAGTTTGTACAAGGGTGTACAAGTGTTTACGATAAGTAAAAGTGTGTACAAGGGTGTACAAGGTTGTACAAGTGTGTACAAGGTTGTACAATTGTGTACAAGGCTGTACAACTGTGTACAAGGTTGTACAATTGTGTACAAGGCTGTACAAGTGTGTACAAGGTTGTACAAGTGTGTACAAGGTTGTACAAGTGTGTACAAGGATGTACAAGTTTGTACAAGGGTGTACAAGTGTGTACGATGTGTAAAAGTTTGTACAAGGGTGTACAAGGTTGTACAAGTGTGTACAAGGTTGTACAATTGTGTACAAGGCTGTACAATTTTGTACAAGGCTAAACAAGTGTGTACAAGGCTGTACAAGTGTGTACAAGGTTGTACAATTGTGTACAAGGCTGTACAATTGTGTACAAGGTTGTACAAGTGTGTACAAGGTTGTACAAGTGTGTACAAGGTTGTACAATTGTGTACAAGGCTGTACAAGTGTGTACAAGGTTGTACAAGTGTGTACAAGGTTGTACAAGTGTGTACAAGGTTGTACAAGTGTGTACAAGGTTGTACAAGTGTGTACAAGGTTGTACAAGTGTGTACAAGGTTGTACAAGTGTGTACAAGGTTGTACAAGTTTTTACAAGGTTGTACAAGTGTGTACAAGGGTGTAAAATCGTGTACAAGGATGTACAAGTTTGTACAAGTTTGTACAAGGTTGTACAAGTTTGTACAAGGATGTACAAGTTTGTACAAGGGTGTACAAGTGTGTACGATAAGTAAAAGTGTGTACAAGGGTGTACAAGGTTGTACAAGTGTGTACAAGGTTGTACAATTGTGTACAAGGCTGTACAACTGTGTACAAGGTTGTACAATTGTGTACAAGGCTGTACAAGTGTGTACAAGGTTGTACAAGTGTGTACAAGGTTGTACAAGTGTGTACAAGGATGTACAAGTTTGTACAAGGGTGTACAAGTGTGTACGATGTGTAAAAGTTTGTACAAGGGTGTACAAGGTTGTACAAGTGTGTACAAGGTTGTACAATCGTGTACAAGGCTGTACAATTTTGTACAAGGCTGTACAAGTGTGTACAAGGCTGTACAAGTGTGTACAAGGCTGTACAAGTGTGTACAAGGTTGTACAAGTGTGTACAAGGTTGTACAATTGTGTACAAGGCTGTACAACTGTGTACAAGGTTGTACAATTGTGTACAAGGCTGTACAAGTGTGTACAAGGTTGTACAAGTGTGTACAAGGTTGTACAAGTGTGTACAAGGATGTACAAGTGTGTACAAGGATGTACAAGTTTGTACAAGGGTGTACAAGTGTGTACGATGTGTAAAAGTTTGTACAAGGGTGTACAAGGTTGTACAAGTATGTACAAGGTTGTACAATTGTGTACAAGGCTGTACAACTGTGTACAAGGTTGTACAATTGTGTACAAGGCTGTACAAGTGTGTACAAGGTTGTACAAGTGTGTACAAGGTTGTACAAGTGTGTACAAGGTTGTACAAGTTTGTACAAGGGTGTACAAGTGTGTACGATGTGTAAAAGTTTGTACAAGGGTGTACAACGTTGTACAAGTGTGTACAAGGTTGTACAATTGTGTACAAGGCTGTACAATTTTGTACAAGGCTGTACAATTTTGTACAAGGCTGTACAAGTGTGTACAAGGTTGTACAATTGTGTACAAGGCTGTACAATTGTGTACAAGGTTGTACAAGTGTGTACAAGGTTGTACAAGTGTGTACAAGGTTGTACAATTGTGTACAAGGCTGTACAAGTGTGTACAAGGTTGTACAAGTGTGTACAAGGTTGTACAAGTGTGTACAAGGTTGTACAAGTGTGTCCAAGGTTGTACACGTGTGTACAAGTCTGTACAAGTGTGTACAAGGTTGTACAATTGTGTGTCAGGTTGTACAAGTGTGTACAAGGTTGTACAAGTGTGTACAAGGGTGTACAATCGTGTACAAGGATGTACAAGTTTATACAAGTTTGTACAAGGATGTACAAGTTTGTACAAGTTTGTACAAGTTTGTACAAGGTTGTACAAGTGTGTACAAGGATGTACAAGTTTGTACAAGGGAGTACAAGTTTGTACAAGATTGTACAAGTGTGTACTGGGTTGTACAAGTGTGTACAAGATTGTATAAGTTTGTACAAGGTTGTACAAGTGTGTACAAGGGAGTACAAGTGTGTACAAATGTGTACAAGTTTTACAAGGTTGTACAAGTGTGTACAAGGTTGTACAAGTGTGTACAAGGTTGTACAAGTGTGTACAAGGTTGTACAAGTGTGTACAAGGTTGTACAAGTGTGTACAAGGTTGTACAAGTGTGTACAAGGTTGTACAAGTGTGTACAAGGTTGTACAATTGTGTATCAGGTTGTACAAGTGTGTACAAGGTTTTACAAGTGTGTACAAGGGTGTACAATCGTGTACAAGGATGTACAAGTTTGTACAAGTTTGTACAAGTTTGTACAAGTTTGTACAAGGTTGTACAAGTGTGTACAAGGATGTACAAGTTTGTACAAGGGTGCACAAGTGTGTACAAGGGTGTACAATCGTGTACAAGCTTGTACAAGTGTGTACAAGGGTGTACAGGTTTGTACAAGGTTGTACAAGGTTGTACAAGTGTGTACAAGGGTGTACAAATGTGTAAAAGGATGTAAAAGTTTGTACAAGTTTGTACAAGTTTGTACAAGGTTGTACAAGTGTGTACAAGGTTTTACAATTGTGTACAAGGTTGTACAAGTGTGTACAAGGTTGTACAAGTGTGTACAAGGTTGTACAAGGGTGTACAACTTGTACAAGTGTGTACAAGCTTGTACAAGTGTGTACAAGGTTGTACAAGTTTGTACAAGGTTGTACAAGTGTGTACAAGTTTGTACAAGTGTGTACAAGTTTGTACAAGGTTGTACAAATGTGTACGATAAGTAAAAGTGTGTACAAGGGTGTACAAGGTTGTACAAGTGTGTACAAGGTTGTACAATTGTGTACAAGGCTGTACAAGTGTGTACAAGGTTGTACAATTGTGTACTAGGCTGTACAAGTGTGTACAAGATTGTTCAAGTGTGTACAAGGTTGTACAAGTGTGTACAAGGATGTACAAGTTTGTACAAGGGTGTACAAGTGTGTACGATGTGTAAAAGTTTGTACAAGGGTGTACAAGGTTGTACAAGTGTGTACAAGGTTGTACAATTGTGTACAAGGCTGTACAAGTGTGTACAAGGTTGTACAATTTTGTACAAGGCTGTACAAGTGTGTACAAGGTTGTACAAGTGTGTACAAGGCTGTACAATTGTGTACAAGGTTGTACAAGTGTGTACAAGGTTGTACAATTGTGTACAAGGCTGTACAAGTGTGTACAAGGCTGTACAAGTGTGTACAAGGTTGTACAAGTGTGTACAAGGTTGTACAAGTGTGTACAAGGTTGTACAAGTGTGTACAAGGTTGTACAAGTGTGTACAAGGTTGTACAATTGTGTATCAGGTTGTACAAGTGTGTACAAGGTTGTACAAGTGTGTACAAGGGTGTACAATCGTGTACAAGGATGTACAAGTTTGTACAAGTTTGTACAAGTTTGTACAAGTTTGTACAAGGTTGTACAAGTGTGTACAAGGATGTACAAGTTTGTACAAGGGTGCACAAGTGTGTACAAGGGTGTACAATCGTGTACAAGCTTGTACAAGTTTGTACAAGGGTGTACAGGTTTGTACAAGGTTGTACAAGGTTGTACAAGTGTGTACAAGAGTGTACAAATGTGTACAAGGATGTAAAAGTTTGTACAGGTGTGTACAAGTTTGTAAAAGGTTGTACAAGTGTGTACAAGGTTTTACAATTGTGTACAAGGTTGTACAAATGTGTACAAGGTTGTACAAGTGTGTACAAGGTTGTACAAGTGTGTACAAGGTTGTACAAGTGTGTACAACTTGTACAAGTGTGTACAAGCTTGTACAAGTGTGTACAAGGTTGTACAAGTTTGTACAAGGTTGTACAAGTGTGTACAAGTTTGTACAAGTGTGTACAAGTTTGTACAAGGTTGTACAAATGTGTACAAGGGTGTACAAAAGTGTACAAGGGTGCACAAGTTTGAACAAAGGTGTACAAGTGTATACAAGCTTGTACAAGTGTGTACAAGCATGTACAAGTGTGTACAAGGGTGTACAGGTTTGTACAAGGTTGTACAAGTGTGTACAAGGGTGTACAAGTGTGTACAAGGTTGTACAAGTGTGTACAAGCTTGTACAAGTGTGTACAAGCTTGTACAAGTGTGTACAAGGGTGTACAAGTGTGTACAAGGTTGTACAAGTGTGTACAAGCTTGTACAAGTGTGTACAAGGGTGTACAAGTGTGTACAAGGTTGAACAAGTTTTTACATGGTTGTACAAGTGTGTACAAGGTTGTACAAGGTTGTACAAGTGTGTACAAGGTTGTACAAGTGTGTACAAGGTTGTACAAGAGTGTACAAGGTTTTACAAGTGTGTACAAGGTTGTACAAGTGTGTACAAGGTTGTACAAGTGTGTACAAGGTTGTACAAGTGTGTACAAGGTTGTACAAGTGTGTACAAGGTTGTACAAGTGTGTACAAGGTTGTACAAGTGTGTACAAGGGTGTACAAGTGTGTACAAGGTTGTACAAGTTTTTACAAGGTTGTACAAGTGTGTACAAGGGTGTAAAATCGTGTACAAGGATGTACAAGTTTGTACAAGTTTGTACAAGGTTGTACAAGTGTGTACAAGAATGTACAAGTTTGTACAAGGGTGTACAAGTGTTTACGATAAGTAAAAGTGTGTACAAGGGTGTACAAGGTTGTACAAGTGTGTACAAGGTTGTACAATTGTGTACAAGGCTGTACAACTGTGTACAAGGTTGTACAATTGTGTACAAGGCTGTACAAGTGTGTACAAGGTTGTACAAGTGTGTACAAGGTTGTACAAGTGTGTACAAGGATGTACAAGTTTGTACAAGGGTGTACAAGTGTGTACGATGTGTAAAAGTTTGTACAAGGGTGTACAAGGTTGTACAAGTGTGTACAAGGTTGTACAATTGTGTACAAGGCTGTACAATTTTGTATAAGGCTGTACAAGTGTGTACAAGGCTGTACAAGTGTGTACAAGGTTGTACAATTGTGTACAAGGCTGTACAATTGTGTACAAGGTTGTACAAGTGTGTACAAGGTTGTACAAGTGTGTACAAGGTTGTACAATTGTGTACAAGGCTGTACAAGTGTGTACAAGGTTGTACAAGTGTGTACAAGGTTGTACAAGTGTGTACAAGGTTGTACAAGTGTGTACAAGGTTGTACAAGTGTGTACAAGGTTGTACAAGTGTGTACAAGGTTGTACAAGTGTGTACAAGGTTGTACAAGTTTTTACAAGGTTGTACAAGTGTGTACAAGGGTGTAAAATCGTGTACAAGGATGTACAAGTTTGTACAAGTTTGTACAAGGTTGTACAAGTTTGTACAAGGATGTACAAGTTTGTACAAGGGTGTACAAGTGTGTACGATAAGTAAAAGTGTGTACAAGGGTGTACAAGGTTGTACAAGTGTGTACAAGGTTGTACAATTGTGTACAAGGCTGTACAACTGTGTACAAGGTTGTACAATTGTGTACAAGGCTGTACAAGTGTGTACAAGGTTGTACAAGTGTGTACAAGGTTGTACAAGTGTGTACAAGGATGTACAAGTTTGTACAAGGGTGTACAAGTGTGTACGATGTGTAAAAGTTTGTACAAGGGTGTACAAGGTTGTACAAGTGTGTACAAGGTTGTACAATCGTGTACAAGGCTGTACAATTTTGTACAAGGCTGTACAAGTGTGTACAAGGCTGTACAAGTGTGTACAAGGCTGTACAAGTGTGTACAAGGTTGTACAAGTGTGTACAAGGTTGTACAATTGTGTACAAGGCTGTACAACTGTGTACAAGGTTGTACAATTGTGTACAAGGCTGTACAAGTGTGTACAAGGTTGTACAAGTGTGTACAAGGTTGTACAAGTGTGTACAAGGATGTACAAGTGTGTACAAGGATGTACAAGTTTGTACAAGGGTGTACAAGTGTGTACGATGTGTAAAAGTTTGTACAAGGGTGTACAAGGTTGTACAAGTATGTACAAGGTTGTACAATTGTGTACAAGGCTGTACAACTGTGTACAAGGTTGTACAATTGTGTACAAGGCTGTACAAGTGTGTACAAGGTTGTACAAGTGTGTACAAGGTTGTACAAGTGTGTACAAGGTTGTACAAGTTTGTACAAGGGTGTACAAGTGTGTACGATGTGTAAAAGTTTGTACAAGGGTGTACAACGTTGTACAAGTGTGTACAAGGTTGTACAATTGTGTACAAGGCTGTACAATTTTGTACAAGGCTGTACAATTTTGTACAAGGCTGTACAAGTGTGTACAAGGTTGTACAATTGTGTACAAGGCTGTACAATTGTGTACAAGGTTGTACAAGTGTGTACAAGGTTGTACAAGTGTGTACAAGGTTGTACAATTGTGTACAAGGCTGTACAAGTGTGTACAAGGTTGTACAAGTGTGTACAAGGTTGTACAAGTGTGTACAAGGTTGTACAAGTGTGTCCAAGGTTGTACACGTGTGTACAAGTCTGTACAAGTGTGTACAAGGTTGTACAATTGTGTGTCAGGTTGTACAAGTGTGTACAAGGTTGTACAAGTGTGTACAAGGGTGTACAATCGTGTACAAGGATGTACAAGTTTATACAAGTTTGTACAAGGATGTACAAGTTTGTACAAGTTTGTACAAGTTTGTACAAGGTTGTACAAGTGTGTACAAGGATGTACAAGTTTGTACAAGGGAGTACAAGTTTGTACAAGATTGTACAAGTGTGTACTGGGTTGTACAAGTGTGTACAAGATTGTATAAGTTTGTACAAGGTTGTACAAGTGTGTACAAGGGAGTACAAGTGTGTACAAATGTGTACAAGTTTTACAAGGTTGTACAAGTGTGTACAAGGTTGTACAAGTGTGTACAAGGTTGTACAAGTGTGTACAAGCTTGTACAAGTGTGTACAAGGGTGTACAAGTGTGTACAAGGTTGTACAAGTGTGCACAAGCTTGTACAAGTGTGTACAAGGGTGTACAAGTGTGTACAAGGTTGTACAAGTTTTTACATGGTTGTACAAGTGTGTACAAGGTTGTACAAGGTTGTACAAGTGTGTACAAGGTTGTACAAGGTTGTACAAGTGTGTACAAGGTTGTACAAGTGTGTACAAGGTTGTACAAGAGTGTACAAGGTTGTACAAATGTGTACAAGGGTGTACAAAAGTGTACAAGGGTGCACAAGTTTGAACAAAGGTGTACAAGTGTATACAAGCTTGTACAAGTGTGTACAAGCATGTACAAGTGTGTACAAGCATGTACAAGTGTGTACAAGGGTGTACAGGTTTGTACAAGGTTGTACAAGTGTGTACAAGGGTGTACAAGTGTGTACAAGGTTGTACAAGTGTGTACAAGCTTGTACAAGTGTGTACAAGGGTGTACAAGTGTGTACAAGGTTGTACAAGTGTGTACAAGCTTGTACAAGTGTGTACAAGGGTGTACAAGTGTGTACAAGGTTGTACAAGTTTTTACATGGTTGTACAAGTGTGTACAAGGTTGTACAAGGTTGTACAAGTGTGTACAAGGTTGTACAAGAGTGTACAAGGTTGTACAAGTGTGTACAAGGTTGTACAAGTGTGTACAAGGTTGTACAAGTGTGTACAAGGTTGTACAAGTGTGTACAAGGTTGTACAAGTGTGTACAAGTTTGTACAAGTTTGTACAAGGTTGTACAAGTGTGTACAAGGTTGTACAAGTGTGTACAAGGTTGTACAAGTGTGTACAAGTTTTTAAATTGTGTACATGGGTGTACAATTGTGTACAAGGCTGTACAAGTGTGTACAAGGTTGTACAAGTGTGTACAAGGTTGTAACAGGGGGTACAAGGTTGTACAAGTGTGTACAAGGTTGTACAAGTGTGTACAAGGGTGTACAGGTTTGTACAATGTTGTACAAGTGTACAAGTTTGTACAAAGTTGTACAAGTTTGTACAAGAGTGTACAAGGTTGTACAATTGTGTACAAGGCTGTACAAGTGTGTACAAGGTTGTACAAGTGTGTACAAGGTTGTACAATTGTGTACAAGGCTGTACAATTGTGTACAAGGTTGTACAATTTTGTACAAGGCTGTACAAGTGTGTACAAGGTTGTACAAGTGTGTACAAGGCTGTACAATTGTGTACAAGGTTGTACAAGTGTGTACAAGGTTGTACAAGTGTGTACAAGGTTGTACAATTGTGTACAAGGCTGTACAAGTGTGTACAATGTTGTACAAGTGTGTACAAGGTTGTACAAGTGTGTACAAGGTTGTACAATTGTGTACAAGGTTGTACAAGTGTGTACAAGGTTGTACAAGTGTGTACAAGGGTGTACAAGTGTGTACAAGGTTGTACAAGTGTGTACAAGCTTTTACAAGTGTGTACAAGGGTGTACAAGTGTGTACAAGTTTGTACAAGTTTGTACAAGGTTGTACAAGTGTGTACAAGGTTATACAATTGTGTACAAGGTTGTACAAGTGTGTACAAGGTTGTACAAGTGTGTACAAGCTTTTACAAGTGTGTACAAGGGTGTACAAGTGTGTACAAGTTTGTACAAGTTTGTACAAGGTTGTACAAGTGTGTACAAGGTTGTACAAGTGTGTACAAGGTTGTACAAGTGTGTACAAGGTTGTACAAGTGTGTACAAGTTTTTAAATTGTGTACATGGGTGTACAATTGTGTACAAGGCTGTACAAGTGTGTACAAGGTTGTACAAGTGTGTACAAGGTTGTAACAGGGGGTACAAGGTTGTACAAGTGTGTACAAGGTTGTACAAGTGTGTACAAGGGTGTACAGGTTTGTACAATGTTGTACAAGTGTACAAGTTTGTACAAGGTTGTACAAGTGTGTACAAGGGTGTACAAGTGTGTACAAGCTTGTACAAGTTTGTACAAGGGTGTACAGGTTTGTACAAGGTTGTACAAGTGTGTACAAGGGTGTACAAATGTGTACAAGGATGAAAAGGTTGTACAAGTTTGTACAAGTTTGTACAAGGTTGTACAAGTGTGTACAAGGTTGTACAAGTGTGTACAAGGTTGTACAAGTGTGTACAAGGTTGTACAAGTGTGTACAACTTGTACAAGTGTGTACAAGCTTGTACAAGTGTGTACAAGGTTGTACAAGTGTGTACAAGGTTGTACAAGTGTGTACAAGCTTGTACAAGTGTGTACAAGGGTGTACAAGTGTGTACAAGGTTGTACAAGTGTGTACAAGCTTGTACAAGTGTGTACAAGGGTGTACAAGTGTGTACAAGGTTGTACAAGTTTTTACATGGTTGTACAAATGTGTGAAAAAGGTTGTACAAGTTTTTACAAGGTTGTACAAGTGTGTACAAGGTTGTACAAGTGTGTACAAGGTTGTACAAGTGTGTACAAGGTTGTACAAGTGTGTACAAGGTTGTACAAGTGTGTACAAGGTTGTACAAGTGTGTACAAGGTTGTACAAGTGTGTACAAGGTTGTACAAGTGTGTACAAGGTTGTACAAGTGTGTACAAGGTTGTACAAGTGTGTACAAGGTTGTACAAGTGTGTACAAGGTTGTACAAGTGTGTACAAGGTTGTACAAGTGTGTACAAGGTTGTACAAGTGTGTACAAGGGTGTACAAGTGTGTACAAGGTTGTACAAGTTTTTACAAGGTTGTACAAGTGTGTACAAGGGTGTAAAATCGTGTACAAGGATGTACAAGTTTGTACAAGTTTGTACAAGGTTGTACAAGTGTGTACAAGGATGTACAAGTTTGTACAAGTTTGTACAAGTTTGTACAAGTTTTTACAAGTTTGTACAAGGTTGTACAAGTGTGTACAAGGATGTACAAGTTTGTACAAGGGTGTACAAGTGTGTACGATAAGTAAAAGTGTGTACAAGGGTGTACAAGGTTGTACAAGTGTGTACAAGGTTGTACAATTGTGTACAAGGCTGTACAACTGTGTACAAGGTTGTACAATTGTGTACAAGGCTGTACAAGTGTGTACAAGGTTGTACAAGTGTGTACAAGGTTGTACAAGTGTGTACAAGGTTGTACAAGTGTGTACAAGTTTTTAAATTGTGTACATGGGTGTACAATTGTGTACAAGGCTGTACAAGTGTGTACAAGGTTGTACAAGTGTGTACAAGGTTGTAACAGGGGGTACAAGGTTGTACAAGTGTGTACAAGGTTGTACAAGTGTGTTCAAGGGTGTACAGGTTTGTACAATGTTGTACAAGTGTGTACAAGTTTGTACAAGGTTGTACAAGTGTGTACAAGGGTGAACAAGTGTGTACAAGGGTGCACAAGTGTGTACAAGGGTGTACAATCGTGTACAAGCTTGTACAAGTGTGTACAAGGGTGTACACGTTTGTACAAGGTTGTACAAGTGTGTACAAGGGTGTACAAATGTGTACAAGGATGAAAAGGTTGTACAAGTTTGTACAAGTTTGTACAAGGTTGTACAAGTGTGTACAAGGTTGTAAAAGTGTGTACAAGGTTGTACAAGTGTGTACAAGGTTGTACAAGTGTGTACAACTTGTACAAGTGTGTACAACTTGTACAAGTGTGTACAAGCTTGTACAAGTGTGTACAAGGTTGTACAAGTGTGTACAAGGTTGTACAAGTTTGTACAAGGTTGTACAAGTGTGTACAAGTTTGTACAAGTGTGTACAAGTTTGTACAAGGTTGTACAAATGTGTACAAGGGTGTACAAAGGTGTACAAGGGTGCACAAGTTTGAACAAGGGTGTACAAGTGTGTACAAGCTTGTACAAGTGTGTACAAGCTTGTACAAGTGTGTACAAGGGTGTACAGGTTTGTACAAGGTTGTACAAGTGTGTACAAGGGTGTACAGGTTTGTACAAGGTTGTACAAGTGTGTACAAGGGTGTACAAGTATGTACAATAATGTACAAGTTTGTACAATTGTGTACAAGTTTGTAAAAGGTTGTACAAGTGTGTACAAGGGTGTACAAGTGTGTACAAGGTTGTACAAGTGTGTACAAGCTTGTACAAGTGTGTACAAGGGTGTACAAGTGTGTACAAGGTTGTACAAGTTTTTACATGGTTGTACAAGTGTGTACAAGGTTGTACAAGTGTGTACAAGGTTGTACAAGTGTGTACAAGGTTGTACAAGTGTGTACAAGGTTGTACAAGTGTGTACAAGTGTGTACAAGGTTGTACAAGTGTGTACAAGGTTGTACAAGTGTGTACAAGGTTGTACAAGTGTGTACAAGGTTGTACAAGTGTGTACAAGGTTGTACAAGTGTGTACAAGGTTGTACAAGTGTGTACAAGGTTGTACAAGTGTGTACAAGGTTGTACAAGTGTGTACAAGGTTGTACAAGTGTGTACAAGGTTGTACAAGTGTGTACAAGGTTGTACAAGTGTGTACAAGGTTGTACAAGGTTTTACAAGGTTGTACAAGTGTGTACAAGGGTGTAAAATCGTGTACAAGGATGTACAAGTTTGTACAAGTTTGTACAAGGTTGTACAAGTGTGTACAAGGATGTACAAGTTTGTACAAGTTTGTAAAAGTTTGTACAAGTTTGTACAAGGTTGTACAAGTGTGTACAAGGATGAACAAGTTTGTACAAGGGTGTACAAGTGTGTACGATAAGTAAAAGTGTGTACAAGGGTGTACAAGGTTGTACAAGTGTGTACAAATTTGTACAATTGTGTACAAGGCTGTACAACTGTGTACAAGGTTGTACAATTGTGTACAAGGCTGTACAAGTGTGTACAAGGTTGTACAAGTGTGTACAAGGTTGTACAAGTGTGTACAAAGATGTACAAGTTTGTACAAGGGTGTACAAGTGTGTACGATGTGTAAAAGTTTGTACAAGGGTGTACAAGGTTGTACAAGTGTGTACAAGGTTGTACAATTGTGTACAAGGCTGTACAAGTGTGTACAAGGTTGTACAATTTTGTACAAGGCTGTACAAGTGTGTACAAGGTTGTACAATTTTGTACAAGGCTGTACAAGTGTGTACAAGGTTGTACAAGTGTGTACAAGGCTGTACAATTGTGTACAAGGTTGTACAAGTGTGTACAAGGTTGTACAAGTGTGTACAAGGTTGTACAAGTGTGTACAAGGTTGTACAATTGTGTGTCAGGTTGTACAAGTGTGTACAAGGTTGTACAAGTGTGTACAAGGGTGTACAATCGTGTACAAGGATGTACAAGTTTGTACAAGTTTGTACAAGTTTGTACAAGTTTGTACAAGTTTGTACAAGGTTGTACAAGTGTGTACCAGGATGTACAAGTTTGTACAAGGGAGTACAAGTTTGTACAAGATTGTACAAGTGTGTACTGGGTTGTACAAGTGTGTACAAGATTGTATAAGTTTGTACAAGGTTGTACAAGTGTGTACAAGGGTGTACAAGTGTGTACAAATGTGTACAAGTTTTACAAGGTTGTACAAGTGTGTACAAGGTTGTACAAGGTGTGTACAAGGTTGTACATGTGTGTACAAGGGTGTACAAGTTTTTACAAGGCTCTACAAGTGTGTACAAGGTTGTACAAGGCTGTACAAGTGTGTACAAGGTTGTACAGCCTTGTACACACTTGTACAACCTTGTACACACTTGTACATCCTCGTAAAAACTTGTACACCCTTGTACACACTTGTACAACCTTGTACAACCTTGTACACACTTGTACAGCCTTGTACAACCTTGTACACACTTGTAGAGCCTTGTAAAAACTTGTACACCCTTGTACACACATGTACAACCTTGTACACACCTTGTACAACCTTGTACACACTTGTACAACCTTGTAAAACTTGTACACATTTGTACACACTTGTACACCCTTGTACACACTTGTACAACCTTGTACAAACTTATACAATCTTGTACACACTTGTACAACCCAGTACACACTTGTACAATCTTGTACAAACTTGTACTCCCTTGTACAAACTTGTACATCCTGGTACACACTTGTACAACCTTGTACAAACTTGTACAAACTTGTACAAACTTGTACAAACTTGTACAAACTTGTACATCCTTGTACACGATTGTACACCCTTGTACACACTTGTACAACCTTGTACACACTTGTACAACCTGACACACAATTGTACAACCTTGTACACACTTGTACAACCTTGTACACACTTGTACAACCTTGTACACACTTGTACAACCTTGTACACAATTGTACAGCCTTGTACACACTTGTACAACCTTGTACACACTTGTACAGCCTTGTACAAAATTGTACAACCTTGTACACACTTGTACAGCCTTGTACACAATTGTACAACCTTGTACACACTTGTACAACCTTGTACACCCTTGTACAAACTTTTACACATCGTACACACTTGTACACCTTTGTACAAACTTGTACATCTTTGTACACACTTGTACAACCTTGTACACACTTGTACAACCTTGTACACACTTGTACAGCCTTGTACACAATTGTACAACATTGTACACAGTTGTACAGCCTTGTACACAATTGTACAAATTTGTACACACTTGTACAACCTTGTACACCCTTGTACACACTTTTACTTATCGTACACACTTGTACACCCTTGTACAAACTTGTTCATCCTTGTACACACTTGTACAACCTTGTACAAACTTGTACAAACTTTTACAAACTTGTACAAACTTGTACATCCTTGTACACACTTGTACAACCTTGTACAAACTTGTACAAACTTGTACATCCTTGTACACGATTTTACACCCTTGTACACACTTGTACAACCTTGTAAAAACTTGTACAACCTTGTACACACTTGTACACCCTTGTACACACTTGTACAACCTTGTACACACTTGTACAACCTTGTACACACTTGTACAACCTTGTACACACTTGTACAACCTTGTACACACTTGTACAACCTTGTACACACTTGTACAACCTTGTACACACTTGTACAACCTTGTACACACTTGTACAACCTTGTACACACTTGTACAACCTTGTACACACTTGTACAACCTTGTACACACTTGTACAACCTTGTACACACTTGTACAACCTTGTACACACTTGTACAACCTTGTACACACTTGTACAACCTTGTACACACTTGTACACACTTGTACAACCTTGTACACACTTGTACAACCTTGTACACACTTGTACAACCTTGTACACACTTGTACAACCATGTAAAAACTTGTACAACCTTGTACACACTTGTACACCCTTGTACACACTTGTACAAGCTTGTACACACTTGTACAACCTTGTACACACTTGTACACCCTTGTACACACTTGTACAACCTTTTACAAACTTGTACACAATTGTACAAACTTGTACATTATTGTACATACTTGTACACCCTTGTACACACTTGTACAACCTTGTACAAACCTGTACACCCTTGTACACACTTGTACAACCTTGTACAAACCTGTACACCCTTGTACACACTTGTACAAGCTTGTACACACTTGTACAAGCTTGTACACACTTGTACACCCTTGTTCAAACTTGTGCACCCTTGTACACCTTTGTACACCCTTGTACACATTTGTACAACCTTGTACAAACTTGTACACACTTGTACAAACTTGTACACACTTGTACAACCTTGTACAAACTTGTACAACCTTGTACACACTTGTACAACCTTGTACACACTTGTACAAGCTTGTACACACTTGTACAAGTTGTACACACTTGTACAAGTTGTACACACTTGTACAACCTTGTACACACTTGTACAACCTTGTACACACTTTTACAACCTTGTACACACTTGTACAACCTTGTACAAACTTGTACAAACTTGTACAACCTTTTCATCCTTGTACACATTTGTACACCCTTGTACACACTTGTACAACCTTGTACAAACCTGTACACCCTTGTACACACTTGTACAAGCTTGTACACGATTGTACACCCTTGTACACACTTGTGCACCCTTGTACACATTTGTACACCCTTGTACACACTTGTACAACCTTGTACAAACTTGTACACACTTGTACAACATTGTACAAACCTGTACACCCTTGTACACACTTGTACAACCTTGTACACACTTGTACAACCTTGTACCCCCTGTTACAACCTTGTACACACTTGTACAACCTTGTACACACTTGTACAGCCTTGTACACAATTGTACACCCATGTACACAATTTAAAAACTTGTACACACTTGTACAACCTTGTACACACTTGTACAACCTTGTACACACTTGTACAACCTTGTACACACTTGTACAACCTTGTACACACTTGTACAGCCTTGTACACAATTGTACAACCTTGTACACAGTTGTACAGCCTTGTACACAATTGTACAACCTTGTACAAACTTGTACAACCTTGTACACCCTTGTACACACTTTTACTTATCGTACACACTTGTACACCCTTGTACAAACTTGTACATCCTTGTACACACTTGTACAACCTTGTACAAACTTGTAAAAACTTGTACAAACTTGTACAAACTTGTACAAACTTGTACATCCTTGTACACACTTGTACAACCTTGTACAAACTTGTACAAACTTGTACATCCTTGTACACGATTTTACACCCTTGTACACACTTGTACAACCTTGTAAAAACTTGTACAACCTTGTACACACTTGTACACCCTTGTACACACTTGTACAACCTTGTACACACTTGTACAACCTTGTACACACTTGTACAACCTTTTACACACTTGTACAACCTTGTACACACTTGTACAACCTTGTACACACTTGTACAACCTTGTACACACTTGTACAACCTTGTACACACTTGTACAACCTTGTACACACTTGTACAACCTTGTACACACTTGTACAACCTTGTACACACTTGTACAACCTTGTACACACTTGTACAACCTTGTACACACTTGTACAACCTTGTACACACTTGTACAACCTTGTACACACTTGTACAACCTTGTACACACTTGTACAACCTTGTACACACTTGTACAACCTTGTACACACTTGTACAACCTTGTAAAAACTTGTACAACCTTGTACACACTTGTACAACCTTTTACACACTTGTACAACCATGTAAAAACTTGTACAACCTTGTACACACTTGTACACCCTTGTACACACTTGTACAAGCTTGTACGCACTTGTACAACCTTGTACACACTTGTACACCCTTGTACACACTTGTACAACCTTTTACAAACTTGTACACACTTGTACAAACTTGTACATTATTGTACATACTTGTACACCCTTGTACACACTTGTACAACCTTGTACAAACCTGTACACCCTTGTACACACTTGTACAAGCTTGTACACACTTGTACAAGCTTGTACACACTTGTACACTCTTGTTCAAACTTGTGCACCCTTGTACATTTTTGTACACCCTAGTACACATTTGTACAACCTTGTACAAACTTGTACACACTTGTACAAACTTGTACACACTTGTACAAACTTGTACACACTTGTACAACCTTGTACAAACTTGTACAACCTTGTACACACTTGTACAACCTTGTACACACTTGTACAAGCTTGTACACACTTGTACAAGTTGTACACACTTGTACAACCTTGTACACACTTGTACAACCTTGTACACACTTGTACAACCTTGTACACACTTGTACAACCTTGTACAAACTTGTACAAACTTGTACAACCTTTTCATCCTTGTACACATTTGTACACCCTTGTACACACTTGTACAACCTTGTACAAACCTGTACACCCTTGTACAAACTTGTACAAGCTTGTACACACTTGTACACCCTTGTACACACTTGTACAACCTTGTACAAACTTGTACACTTGTACAACATTGTACAAACCTGTACACCCTTGTACACACTTGTACCACCTTGTACACACTTGTACAACCTTGTACCCCCTGTTACAACCTTGTACACACTTGTACAACCTTGTACACACTTGTACAGCCTTGTACACAATTGTACACCCATGTACACAATTTAAAAACTTGTACACACTTGTACAACCTTGTACACACTTGTACAACCTTGTACACACTTGTACAACCTTGTACAAACTTGTACAACCTTGTACACACTTGTACAACCTTGTACAAACTTGTACAAACTTGTACACACTTGTACACCCTTGTACACACTTGTAAAAGCTTGTACACACTTGTACAACCTTGTACACACTTGTACAACCTTGTACACAATTGTATAACCTTGTACACACTTGTACAACCTTGTACAAACTTGTACAAACTTGTACACACTTGTACACCCTTGTACACACTTGTAAAAGCTTGTACACACTTGTACAACCTTGTACACACTTGTACAACCTTGTACACAATTGTACAACCTTGTACACACTTGTACAACCTTGTACACACTTGTACAACCTTGTACACACTTGTACAGCCTTGTACACAATTGTACAACCTTGTACACACTTGTACAACCTTGTACACACTTGTACAACCTTGTACACAATTGTACAGCCTTGTACACACTTGTACAACCTTGTACACACTTGTACAGCCTTGTACAAAATTGTACAACCTTGTACACACTTGTACAGCCTTGTACACAATTGTACAACCTTGTACACACTTGTACAAACTTGTACACCCTTGTACAAACTTTTACACATCATACACACTTGTACAGCCCTTGTACAAACTTGTACATCCTTGTACACACTTGTACAACCTTGTACACACTTGAACATCCTTGTACACAATTGTACACCCTTGTACACACTTGTACAACCTTGTACACACTTGTACAACCTTGAACAAACTTGTACAGCCTTGTACACAATTGTACAACCTTGTACACACTTGTACAACCTTGTACACACTTGTACAACCTTGTAAACAATTGTACAGCCTTGTACACACTTGTACAACCTTGTACACACTTGTACAGCCTTGTACACAATTGTACAACCTTGTACACACTTGTACAACCTTGTACACACTTGTACAACCTTGTACACAATTGTACAGCCTTGTACACACTTGTACAACCTTGTACACACTTGTACAACCTTGTAAAAACTTGTACACTCTTGTACACACTTGTACAACCTTGTACAACCTTGTACACACTTGTACAGCCTTGTACAACCTTGTACAACCTTGTACACACTTGTACAGCCTTGTAAAAACTTGTACATCCTTGTACACACATGTACAACCTTGTACACAACTTGTACAACCTTGTACACACTTGTACAACCTTGTACACACTTGTACAACCTTGTACACACTTGTACAACCTTGTACACACTTGTACAGCCTTGTACACAATTGTATAACCTTGTACACAGTTGTACAGCCTTGTACACAATTGTACAACCTTGTACACACTTGTACAACCTTGTACACCCTTGTACACACTTTTACTTATCGTACACACTTGTACACCCTTGTACAAACTTGTACATCCTTGTACACACTTGTACAACCTTGTACAAACTTGTAAAAACTTGTACAAACTTGTACAAACTTGTACAAACTTGTACATCCTTGTACACACTTGTACAACCTTGTACAAACTTGTACAAACTTGTACATCCTTGTACACGATTTTACACCCTTGTACACACTTGTACAACCTTGTAAAAACTTGTACAACCTTGTACACACTTGTACACCCTTGTACACACTTGTACAACCTTGTACACACTTGTACAACCTTGTACACACTTGTACAACCTTTTACACACTTTTACAACCTTGTACAAGTTTGTACAAGTTTTTACAAGTTTGTACAAGGTTGTACAAGTGTGTACAAGGATGTACAAGTTTGTACAAGGGTGTACAAGTGTGTACGATAAGTAAAAGTGTGTACAAGGGTGTACAAGGTTGTACAAGTGTGTACAAGGTTGTACAATTGTGTACAAGGCTGTACAACTGTGTACAAGGTTGTACAATTGTGTACAAGGCTGTACAAGTGTGTACAAGGTTGTACAAGTGTGTACAAGGTTGTACAAGTGTGTACAAGGTTGTACAAGTGTGTACAAGGTTGTACAAGTGTGTACAAGTTTTTAAATTGTGTACATGGGTGTACAATTGTGTACAAGGCTGTACAAGTGTGTACAAGGTTGTACAAGTGTGTACAAGGTTGTAACAGGGGGTACAAGGTTGTACAAGTGTGTACAAGGTTGTACAAGTGTGTACAAGGGTGTACAGGTTTGTACAATGTTGTACAAGTGTGTACAAGTTTGTACAAGGTTGTACAAGTGTGTACAAGGGTGTACAAGTGTGTACAAGGGTGCACAAGTGTGTACAAGGGTGTACAATCGTGTACAAGCTTGTACAAGTGTGTACAAGGGTGTACAGGTTTGTACAAGGTTGTACAAGTGTGTACAAGGGTGTACAAATGTGTACAAGGATGAAAAGGTTGTACAAGTTTGTACAAGTTTGTACAAGGTTGTACAAGTGTGTACAAGGTTGTAAAAGTGTGTACAAGGTTGTACAAGTGTGTACAAGGTTGTACAAGTGTGTACAACTTGTACAAGTGTGTACAACTTGTACAAGTGTGTACAAGCTTGTACAAGTGTGTACAAGGTTGTACAAGTGTGTACAAGGTTGTACAAGTTTGTACAAGGTTGTACAAGTGTGTACAAGTTTGTACAAGTGTGTACAAGTTTGTACAAGGTTGTACAAATGTGTACAAGGGTGAACAAAGGTGTACAAGGGTGCACAAGTTTGAACAAGGGTGTACAAGTGTGTACAAGCTTGTACAAGTGTGTACAAGCTTGTACAAGTGTGTACAAGGGTGTACAGGTTTGTACAAGGTTGTACAAGTGTGTACAAGGGTGTACAGGTTTGTACAAGGTTGTACAAGTGTGTACAAGGGTGTACAAGTATGTACAATAATGTACAAGTTTGTACAATTGTGTACAAGTTTGTAAAAGGTTGTACAAGTGTGTACAAGGGTGTACAAGTGTGTACAAGGTTGTACAAGTGTGTACAAGCTTGTACAAGTGTGTACAAGGGTGTACAAGTGTGTACAAGGTTGTACAAGTTTTTACATGGTTGTACAAGTGTGTACAAGGTTGTACAAGTGTGTACAAGGTTGTACAAGTGTGTACAAGGTTGTACAAGTGTGTACAAGGTTGTACAAGTGTGTACAAGGTTGTACAAGTGTGTACAAGGTTGTACAAGTGTGTACAAGGTTGTACAAGTGTGTACAAGGTTGTACAAGTGTGTACAAGGTTGTACAAGTGTGTACAAGGTTGTACAAAAGTGTACAAGGTTGTACAAGTGTGTACAAGGTTGTACAAGTGTGTACAAGGTTGTACAAGTGTGTACAAGGTTGTACAAGTGTGTACAAGGTTGTACAAGTGTGTACAAGGTTGTACAAGTGTGTACAAGGTTGTACAAGTGTGTACAAGGGTGTACAAGTGTGTACAAGGTTGTACAAGTTTTTACAAGGTTGTACAAGTGTGTACAAGGGTGTAAAATCGTGTACAAGGATGTACAAGTTTGTACAAGTTTGTACAAGGTTGTACAAGTGTGTACAAGGATGTACAAGTTTGTACAAGTTTGTAAAAGTTTGTACAAGTTTGTACAAGGTTGTACAAGTGTGTACAAGGATGAACAAGTTTGTACAAGGGTGTACAAGTGTGTACGATAAGTAAAAGTGTGTACAAGGGTGTACAAGGTTGTACAAGTGTGTACAAATTTGTACAATTGTGTACAAGGCTGTACAACTGTGTACAATGTTGTACAATTGTGTACAAGGCTGTACAAGTGTGTACAAGGTTGTACAAGTGTGTACAAGGTTGTACAAGTGTGTACAAAGATGTACAAGTTTGTACAAGGGTGTACAAGTGTGTACGATGTGTATAAGTTTGTACAAGGGTGTACAAGGTTGTACAAGTGTGTACAAGGTTGTACAATTGTGTACAAGGCTGTACAAGTGTGTACAATGTTGTACAATTTTGTACAAGGCTGTACAAGTGTGTACAAGGTTGTACAAGTGTGTACAAGGTTGTACAAGTGTGTACAAGGCTGTACAATTGTGTACAAGGTTGTACAAGTGTGTACAAGGTTGTACAAGTGTGTACAAGGTTGTACAAGTGTGTACAAGGTTGTACAATTGTGTGTCAGGTTGTACAAGTGTGTACAAGGTTGTACAAGTGTGTACAAGGGTGTACAATCGTGTACAAGGATGTACAAGTTTGTACAAGTTTGTACAAGTTTGTACAAGTTTGTACAAGGTTGTACAAGTGTGTACCAGGATGTACAAGTTTGTACAAGGGAGTACAAGTTTGTACAAGATTGTACAAGTGTGTACTGGGTTGTACAAGTGTGTACAAGATTGTATAAGTTTGTACAAGGTTGTACAAGTGTGTACAAGGGTGTACAAGTGTGTACAAATGTGTACAAGTTTTACAAGGTTGTACAAGTGTGTACAAGGTTGTACAAGGTGTGTACAAGGTTGTACATGTGTGTACAAGGGTGTACAAGTTTTTACAAGGCTCTACAAGTGTGTACAAGGTTGTACAAGGCTGTACAAGTGTGTACAAGGTTGTACAAGGTTGTACAAGTGTGTACAAGGGTGTACAAGTTTTTACGAGGATGTACAAGTGTGTACAAGGTTGTACAAGTGTGTACAAGGCTGTACAATTGTGTACAAGGTTGTACAAGTGTGTACAAGGTTGTACAAGTGTGTACAAGGTTGTACAATTGTGTACAAGGCTGTACAAGTGTGTACAAGGTTGTACAAGTGTGTACAAGGCTGTACAATTGTGTACAAGGTTGTACAAGTGTGTACAAGGTTGTACAAGTGTGTACAAGGTTGTACAATTGTGTACAAGGCTGTATAAGTGTGTTCAAGGTTGTACAAGTGTGTACAAGGTTGTACAAGTGTGTACAAGGTTGTACAATTGTGTACAAGGTTGTACAAGTGTGTACAAGGTTGTACAAGTGTGTACAAGGTTGTACAAGTGTGTACAAGGTTGTACAATTGTGTACAAGGTTGTACAAGTGTGTACAAGGTTGTACAAGTGTGTACAAGGTTGTACAAGTGTGTACAAGGTTGTACAAGTGTGTACAAGGTTGTACAAGTGTGTACAAGGTTGTACAAGTGTGTACAAGGTTGTACAAGTGTGTACAAGGTTGTACAAGTGTGTACAAGCTTGTACAAGTGTGTACAAGCTTGTACAAGTGTGTACAAGGGTGTACAAGTGTGTACAAGGTTGTACAAGTTTTTACAAGGGTGTACAAGTGTGTACAAGGTTGTACAAGTTTTTACAAGGTTTTACAAGTGTGTACAAGGGTGTAAAATCGTGTACAAGGATGTACAAGTTTGTACAAGTTTGTACAAGGTTGTACAAGTGTGTACAAGGATGTACAAGTTTTTACAAGGGTGTACAAGTGTGTACGATAAGCAAAAGTGTGTACAAGAGTGTACAAGGTTGTACAAGTGTGTACAAGGTTGTACAATTGTGTACAAGGCTGTACAAGTGTGTACAAGGTTGTACAATTGTGTACAAGGCTGTACAAGTGTGTAAAAGGTTGTACAAGTGTGTACAAGGTTGTACAAGTGTGTACAAGGTTGTACAAGTGTGTACAAGGTTGTACAAGTGTGTACAAGGTTGTACAAGTGTGTACAAGGTTGTACAAGTGTGTACAAAGTTGTACAAGTGTGTACGAGGTTGTACAATTGTGTACAAGGTTGTACAAGTGTGTACAAGGTTGTACAATTGTGTACAAGGCTGTACAAATGTGTACAAGGTTGTACAAGGTTGTACAAGTGTGTACAAGGGTGTACAAGTTTTTACAAGGTTGTACAAGTGTGTACAAGGTTGTACAAGTGTGTACAAGGCTGTACAATTGTGTACAAGGTTGTACAAGTGTGTACAAGGTTGTACAAGTGTGTACAAGGTTGTACAATTGTGTACAAGGCTGTACAAGTGTGTACAAGGTTGTACAAGTGTGTACAAGGCTGTACAATTGTGTACAAGGTTGTACAAGTGTGTACAAGGTTGTACAAGTGTGTACAAGGTTGTACAATTGTGTACAAGACTGTACAAGTGTGTACAAAGTTGTGCAAGTGTGTACAAGGTTGTACAAGTGTGTACAAGGTTGTACAATTGTGTACAAGGTTGTACAAGTGTGTACAAGGTTGTACAAGTGTGTACAAGGGTGTACAATCGTGTACAAGGATGTACAAGTTTGTACAAGATTGTACAAGTGTGTACTGGGTTGTACAAGTGTGTACAAGATTGTACAAGTTTGTACAAGGTTGTACAAGTGTGTACAAGGTTATACAATTGTGTACAAGGTTGTACAAGTGTGTACAAGGTTGTACAAGTGTGTACAAGCTTTTACAAGTGTGTACAAGGGTGTACAAGTGTGTACAAGTTTGTACAAGTTTGTACAAGGTTGTACAAGTGTGTACAAGGTTGTACAAGTGTGTACAAGGTTGTACAAGTGTGTACAAGGTTGTACAAGTGTGTACAAGGTTGTACAAGTGTGTACAAGTTTTTAAATTGTGTACATGGGTGTACAATTGTGTACAAGGCTGTACAAGTGTGTACAAGGTTGTACAAGTGTGTACAAGGTTGTAACAGGGGGTACAAGGTTGTACAAGTGTGTACAAGGTTGTACAAGTGTGTACAAGGGTGTACAGGTTTGTACAATGTTTTACAAGTGTACAAGTTTGTACAAGGTTGTACAAGTGTGTACAAGGGTGTACAAGTGTGTACAAGGGTGTACAAGTGTGTACAAGCTTGTACAAGTGTGTACAAGGGTGTACAGGTTTGTACAAGGTTGTACAAGTGTGTACAAGGGTGTACAAATGTGTACAAGGATGAAAAGGTTGTACAAGTTTGTACAAGTTTGTACAAGGTTGTACAAGTGTGTACAAGGTTGTACAAGTGTGTACAAGGTTGTACAATTGTGTACAAGGCTGTACAAGTGTGTACAAGGTTTTACAATTTTGTACAAGGCTGTACAAGTGTGTACAAGGTTGTACAAGTGTGTACAAGGCTGTACAATTGTGTACAAGGTTGTACAAGTGTGTACAAGGTTGTACAAGGTTGTACAAATGTGTACAAGGGTGTACAAAAATGTACAAGGGTGCACAAGTTTGAACAAGGGTGTACAAGTGTGTACAAGCTTGTACAAGTGTGTACAAGCTTGTACAAGTGTGTACAAGGGTGTACAGGTTTGTACAAGGTTGTACAAGTGTGTACAAGGGTGTACAAGTATGTACAATAATGTACAAGTTTGTACAAGTGTGTACAAGTTTGTAAAAGGTTGTACAAGTGTGTACAAGGGTGTACAAGTGTGTACAAGGTTGTACAAGTGTGTACAAGCTTGTACAAGTGTGTACAAGGGTGTACAAGTGTGTACAAGGTTGTACAAGTTTTTACATGGTTGTACAAGTGTGTACAAGGTTGTACAAGTGTGTACAAGGTTGTACAAGTTTTTACAAGGTTGTACAAGTGTGTACAAGGTTGTACAAGTGTGTACAAGGTTGTACAAGTTTGTACAAGGTTGTACAAGTGTGTACAAGGTTGTACAAGTGTGTACAAGGTTGTACAAGTGTGTACAAGGTTGTACAAGTGTGTACAAGGTTGTACAAGTGTGTACAAGGTTGTACAAGTGTGTACAAGGTTGTACAAGTGTGTACAAGGTTGTACAAGTGTGTAAAAGGTTGTACAAGTGTGTAAAAGGTTGTACAAGTGTATACAAGGTTGTACAAGTGTGTACAAGGGTGTACAAGTGTGTACAAGGTTGTACAAGTTTTAACAAGGTTGTACAAGTGTGTACAAGGGTGTAAAATCGTGTACAAGGATGTACAAGTTTGTACAAGTTTGTACAAGGTTGTACAAGTGTGTACAAGGATGTACAAGTTTGTACAAGTTTGTACAAGTTTGTACAAGTTTTTACAAGTTTGTACAAGGTTGTACAAGTGTGTACAAGGATGTACAAGTTTGTACAAGGGTGTACAAGTGTGTACGATAAGTAAAAGTGTGTACAAGGGTGTACAAGGTTGTACAAGTGTGTACAAGGTTGTACAATTGTGTACAAGGCTGTACAACTGTGTACAAGGTTGTACAATTGTGTACAAGGCTGTACAAGTGTGTACAAGGTTGTACAAGTGTGTACAAGGTTGTACAAGTGTGTACAAGGTTGTACAAGTGTGTACAAGGTTGTACAAGTTGTGTACAAGGTTGTACATGTGTGTACAAGGGTGTACAAGTTTTTACAAGGCTGTACAAGTGTGTACAAGGTTGTACAAGGTTGTACAAGGCTGTACAAGTGTGTACAAGGTTGTACCAGGTTGTACAAGTGTGTACAAGGGTGTACAAGTTTTTACAAGGTTGTACAAGTGTGTACAAGGTTGTACAAGTGTGTACAAGGCTGTACAATTGTGTACAAGGTTGTACAAGTGTGTATAAGGTTGTACAAGTGTGTACAAGGTTGTACAATTGTGTACAAGGCTGTACAAGTGTGTACAAGGTTGTTCAAGTGTGTACAAGGCTGTACAATTGTTTACAAGGTTGTACAAGTGTGTACAAGGTTGTACAAGTGTGTACAAGGTTGTACAATTGTGTACAAGGCTGTACAAGTTTGTTCAAGGTTGTACAAGTGTGTACAAGGTTGTACAAGTGTGTACAACGGTGTACAATTGTGTACAAGGATGTTCAAGTGTGTACAAGGTTGTACAAGTGTGTACAAGGATGTACAAGTTTGTACAAGGGCTGTACAAGTGTGTACGATGTGTAAAAGTTTGTACAAGGGTGTACAAGTTTGTACAAGTGTGTACAAGGTTGTACAATTGTGTACAAGGCTGTACAAGTGTGTACAAGGTTGTACAATTTTGTACAAGGCTGTACAAGTGTGTACAAGGTTGTACAAGTGTGTACAAGGCTGTACAATTGTGTACAAGGTTGTACAAGTGTGTACAAGGTTGTACAAGTGTGTACAAGTGTGTACAAGGTTGTACAATTGTGTACAAGGCTGTACAAGTGTGTACAAGGTTGTACAAGTGTGTACAAGGTTGTACAAGTGTGTACAAGGTTGTACAATTGTGTACAAGGTTGTACAAGTGTGTACAAGGTTGTACAAGTGTGTACAAGGGTGTACAAGTGTGTACAAGGTTGTACAAGTGTGTACAATCTTTTACAAGTGTGTACAAGGGTGTACAAGTGTGTACAAGTTTGTACAAGTTTGTACAAGGTTGTACAAGTGTGTACAAGGTTATACAATTGTGTACAAGGTTGTACAAGGTTGTACAAGGTTGTACAAGTGTGTACAAGCTTTTACAAGTGTGTACAAGGGTGTACAAGTGTGTACAAGTTTGTACAAGTTTGTACAAGGTTGTACAAGTGTGTACAAGGTTGTACAAGTGTGTACAAGGTTGTACAAGTGTGTACAAGGTTGTACAAGTGTGTACAAGGTTGTACAAGTGTGTACAAGTTTTTAAATTGTGTACATGGGTGTACAATTGTGTACAAGGCTGTACAAGTGTGTACAAGGTTGTACAAGTGTGTACAAGGGTGTACAGGTTTGTACAAGGTTGTACAAGTGTGTACAAGGGTGTACAAGTATGTACAATAATGTACAAGTTTGTACAAGTGTGTACAAGTTTGTAAAAGGTTGTACAAGTGTGTACAAGGGTGTACAAGTGTGTACAAGGTTGTACAAGTGTGTACAAGCTTGTACAAGTGTGTACAAGGGTGTACAAGTGTGTACAAGGTTGTACAAGTTTTTACATGGTTGTACAAGTGTGTACAAGGTTGTACAAGTGTGTACAAGGTTGTACAAGTTTTTACAAGGTTGTACAAGTGTGTACAAGGTTGTACAAGTGTGTACAAGGTTGTACAAGTTTGTACAAGGTTGTACAAGTGTGTACAAGGTTGTACAAGTGTGTACAAGGTTGTACAAGTGTGTACAAGGTTGTACAAGTGTGTACAAGGTTGTACAAGTGTGTACAAGGTTGTACAAGTGTGTACAAGGTTGTACAAGTGTGTACAAGGTTGTACAAGTGTGTAAAAGGTTGTACAAGTGTGTACAAGGTTGTACAAGTGTGTACAAGGTTGTACAAGTGTGTACAAGGGTGTACAAGTGTGTACAAGGTTGTACAAGTTTTTACAAGGTTGTACAAGTGTGTACAAGGGTGTAAAATCGTGTACAAGGATGTACAAGTTTGTACAAGTTTGTACAAGGTTGTACAAGTGTGTACAAGGATGTACAAGTTTGAACAAGTTTGTACAAGTTTGTACAAGTTTTTACAAGTTTGTACAAGGTTGTACAAGTGTGTACAAGGATGTACAAGTTTGTACAAGGGTGTACAAGTGTTTACGATAAGTAAAAGTGTGTACAAGGGTGTACAAGGTTGTACAAGTGTGTACAAGGTTGTACAATTGTGTACAAGGCTGTACAACTGTGTACAAGGTTATACAATTGTGTACAAGGCTGTACAAGTGTGTACAAGGTTGTACAAGTGTGTACAAGGTTGTACAAGTGTGTACAAGGTTGTACAAGTGTGTACAAGGTTGTACAAGTTGTGTACAAGGTTGTACATGTGTGTACAAGGGTGTACAAGTTTTTACAAGGCTGTACAAGTGTGTACAAGGTTGTACAAGGTTGTACAAGGCTGTACAAGTGTGTACAAGGTTGTACAAGGTTGTACAAGTGTGTACAAGAGTGTACAAGTTTTTACAAGGTTGTACAAGTGTGTACAAGGTTGTACAAGTGTGTACAAGGCTGTACAATTGTGTACAAGGTTGTACAAGTGTGTACAAGGTTGTACAAGTGTGTACAAGGTTGTACAATTGTGTACAAGGCTGTACAAGTGTGTACAAGGTTGTACAAGTGTGTACAAGGCTGTACAATTGTTTACAAGGTTGTACAAGTGTGTACAAGGTTGTACAAGTGTGTACAAGGTTGTACAATTGTGTACAAGGCTGTACAAGTTTGTTCAAGGTTGTACAAGTGTGTACAAGGTTGTACAAGTGTGTACAAGGGTGTACAATTGTGTACAAGGATGTTCAAGTGTGTACAAGGTTGTACAAGTGTGTACAAGGATGTACAAGTTTGTACAAGGGCTGTACAAGTGTGTACGATGTGTAAAAGTTTGTACAAGGGTGTACAAGTTTGTACAAGTGTGTACAAGGTTGTACAATTGTGTACAAGGCTGTACAAGTGTGTACAAGGTTGTACAATTTTGTACAAGGCTGTACAAGTGTGTACAAGGTTGTACAAGTGTGTACAAGGCTGTACAATTGTGTACAAGGTTGTACAAGTGTGTACAAGGTTGTACAAGTGTGTACAAGGTTGTACAATTGTGTACAAGGCTGTACAAGTGTGTACAAGGTTGTACAAGTGTGTACAAGGTTGTACAAGTGTGTACAAGGTTGTACAATTGTGTACAAGGTTGTACAAGTGTGTACAAGGTTGTACAAGTGTGTACAAGGGTGTACAAGTGTGTACAAGGTTGTACAAGTGTGTACAAGCTTTTACAAGTGTGTACAAGGGTGTACAAGTGTGTACAAGTTTGTACAAGTTTGTACAAGGTTGTACAAGTGTGTACAAGGTTATACAATTGTGTACAAGGTTGTACAAGTGTGTACAAGGTTGTACAAGTGTGTACAAGCTTTTACAAGTGTGTACAAGGGTGTACAAGTGTGTACAAGTTTGTACAAGTTTGTACAAGGTTGTACAAGTGTGTACAAGGTTGTACAAGTGTGTACAAGGTTGTACAAGTGTGTACAAGGTTGTACAAGTGTGTACAAGGTTGTACAAGTGTGTACAAGTTTTTAAATTGTGTACATGGGTGTACAATTGTGTACAAGGCTGTACAAGTGTGTACAAGGTTGTACAAGTGTGTACAAGGTTGTAACAGGGGGTACAAGGTTGTACAAGTGTGTACAAGGTTGTACAAGTGTGTACAAGGGTGTACAGGTTTGTACAATGTTGTACAAGTGTACAAGTTTGTACAAGGTTGTACAAGTGTGTACAAGGGTGTACAAGTGTGTACAAGCTTGTACAAGTTTGTACAAGGGTGTACAGGTTTGTACAAGGTTGTACAAGTGTGTACAAGGGTGTACAAATGTGTACAAGGATGAAAAGGTTGTACAAGTTTGTACAAGTTTGTACAAGGTTGTACGAGTGTGTACAAGGTTGTACAAGTGTGTACAAGGTTGTACAAGTGTGTACAAGGTTGTACAAGTGTGTACAACTTGTACAAGTGTGTACAAGCTTGTACAAGTGTGTACAAGGTTGTACAAGTTTGTACAAGGTTGTACAAGTGTGTACAAGTTTGTACAAGTGTGTACAAGTTTGTACAAGGTTGTACAAATGTGTACAAGGGTGTACAAAAATGTACAAGGGTGCACAAGTTTGAACAAGGGTGTACAAGTGTGTACAAGCTTGTACAAGTGTGTACAAGCTTGTACAAGTGTGTACAAGGGTGTACAGGTTTGTACAAGGTTGTACAAGTGTGTACAAGGGTGTACAAGTATGTACAATAATGTACAAGTTTGTACAAGTGTGTACAAGTTTGTAAAAGGTTGTACAAGTGTGTACAAGGGTGTACAAGTGTGTACAAGGTTGTACAAGTGTGTACAAGCTTGTACAAGTGTGTACAAGGGTGTACAAGTGTGTACAAGGTTGTACAAGTTTTTACATGGTTGTACAAGTGTGTAAAAGGTTGTACAAGTGTGTACAAGGTTGTACAAGTTTTTACAAGGTTGTACAAGTGTGTACAAGGTTGTACAAGTGTGTACAAGGTTGTACAAGTGTGTACAAGGTTGTACAAGTGTGTACAAGGTTGTACAAGTGTGTACAAGGTTGTACAAGTGTGTACAAGGTTGTACAAGTGTGTACAAGGTTGTACAAGTGTGTACAAGGTTGTACAAGTGTGTACAAGGTTGTACAAGTTTGTACAAGGTTGTACAAGTGTGTAAAAGGTTGTACAAGTGTGTACAAGGTTGTACAAGTGTGTACAAGGTTGTACAAGTGTGTACAAGGGTGTACAAGTGTGTACAAGGTTGTACAAGTTTTTACAAGGTTGTACAAGTGTGTACAAGGGTGTAAAATCGTGTACAAGGATGTACAAGTTTGTACAAGTTTGTACAAGGTTGTACAAGTGTGTACAAGGATGTACAAGTTTGTACAAGTTTGTACAAGTTTGTACAAGTTTTTACAAGTTTGTACAAGGTTGTACAAGTGTGTACAAGGATGTACAAGTTTGTACAAGGGTGTACAAGTGTGTACGATAAGTAAAAGTGTGTACAAGGGTGTACAAGGTTGTACAAGTGTGTACAAGGTTGTACAATTGTGTACAAGGCTGTACAACTGTGTACAAGGTTGTACAATTGTGTACAAGGCTGTACAAGTGTGTACAAGGTTGTACAAGTGTGTACAAGGTTGTACAAGTGTGTACAAGGTTGTACAAGTGTGTACAAGGTTGTACAAGTGTGTACAAGTTTTTAAATTGTGTACATGGGTGTACAATTGTGTACAAGGTTGTACAAGTGTGTACAAGGTTGTACAAGTGTGTACAAGGTTGTACAAGTGTGTAAAAGGTTGTACAAGTGTGTACAAGGTTGTACAAGTGTGTACAAGGTTGTACAAGTGTGTACAAGGGTGTACAAGTGTGTACAAGGTTGTACAAGTTTTTACAAGGTTGTACAAGTGTGTACAAGGGTGTAAAATCGTGTACAAGGATGTACAAGTTTGTACAAGTTTGTACAAGGTTGTACAAGTGTGTACAAGGATGTACAAGTTTGTACAAGTTTGTACAAGTTTGTACAAGTTTGTACAAGTTTTTACAAGTTTGTACAAGGTTGTACAAGTGTGTACAAGGATGTACAAGTTTGTACAAGGGTGTACAAGTGTGTACGATAAGTAAAAGTGTGTACAAGGGTGTACAAGGTTGTACAAGTGTGTACAAGGTTGTACAATTGTGTACAAGGCTGTACAACTGTGTACAAGGTTGTACAATTGTGTACAAGGCTGTACAAGTGTGTACAAGGTTGTACAAGTGTGTACAAGGTTGTACAAGTGTGTACAAGGTTGTACAAGTGTGTACAAGGTTGTACAAGTGTGTACAAGTTTTTAAATTGTGTACATGGGTGTACAATTGTGTACAAGGCTGTACAAGTGTGTACAAGGTTGTACAAGTGTGTACAAGGTTGTAACAGGGGGTACAAGGTTGTACAAGTGTGTACAAGGTTGTACAAGTGTGTTCAAGGGTGTACAGGTTTGTACAATGTTGTACAAGTGTGTACAAGTTTGTACAAGGTTGTACAAGTGTGTACAAGGGTGTACAAGTGTGTACAAGGGTGCACAAGTGTGTACAAGGGTGTACAATCGTGTACAAGCTTGTACAAGTGTGTACAAGGGTGTACAGGTTTGTACAAGGTTGTACAAGTGTGTACAAGGTTGTACAATTGTGTACAAGGCTGTACAAGTGTGTACAAGGTTGTACAAGTGTGTACAAGGTTGTACAAGTGTGTACAAGGTTGTACAAGTGTGTACAAGGTTGTACAATTGTGTACAAGGTTGTACAAGTGTGTACAAGGTTGTACAAGTGTGTACAAGGGTGTACAAGTGTGTACAAGGTTGTACAAGTGTGTACAAGCTTTTACAAGTGTGTACAAGGGTGTACAAGTGTGTACAAGTTTGTACAAGTTTGTACAAGGTTGTACAAGTGTGTACAAGGTTATACAATTGTGTACAAGGTTGTACAAGTGTGTACAAGGTTGTACAAGTGTGTACAAGCTTTTACAAGTGTGTACAAGGGTGTACAAGTGTGTACAAGTTTGTACAAGTTTGTACAAGGTTGTACAAGTGTGTACAAGGTTGTACAAGTGTGTACAAGGTTGTACAAGTGTGTACAAGGTTGTACAAGTGTGTACAAGTTTTTAAATTGTGTACATGGGTGTACAATTGTGTACAAGGCTGTACAAGTGTGTACAAGGTTGTACAAGTGTGTACAAGGTTGTAACAGGGGGTACAAGGTTGTACAAGTGTGTACAAGGTTGTACAAGTGTGTACAAGGGTGTACAGGTTTGTACAATGTTGTACAAGTGTACAAGTTTGTACAAGGTTGTACAAGTGTGTACAAGGGTGTACAAGTGTGTACAAGCTTGTACAAGTTTGTACAAGGGTGTACAGGTTTGTACAAGGTTGTACAAGTGTGTACAAGGGTGTACAAATGTGTACAAGGATGAAAAGGTTGTACAAGTTTGTACAAGTTTGTACAAGGTTGTACAAGTGTGTACAAGGTTGTACAAGTGTGTACAAGGTTGTACAAGTGTGTACAAGGTTGTACAAGTGTGTACAACTTGTACAAGTGTGTACAAGCTTGTACAAGTGTGTACAAGGTTGTACAAGTTTGTACAAGGTTGTACAAGTGTGTACAAGTTTGTACAAGTGTGTACAAGTTTGTACAAGGTTGTACAAATGTGTACAAGGGTGTACAAAAATGTACAAGGGTGCACAAGTTTGAACAAGGGTGTACAAGTGTGTACAAGCTTGTACAAGTGTGTACAAGCTTGTACAAGTGTGTACAAGGGTGTACAGGTTTGTACAAGGTTGTACAAGTGTGTACAAGGGTGTACAAGTATGTACAATAATGTACAAGTTTGTACAAGTGTGTACAAGTTTGTAAAAGGTTGTACAAGTGTGTACAAGGGTGTACAAGTGTGTACAAGGTTGTACAAGTGTGTACAAGCTTGTACAAGTGTGTACAAGGGTGTACAAGTGTGTACAAGGTTGTACAAGTTTTTACATGGTTGTACAAGTGTGTAAAAGGTTGTACAAGTGTGTACAAGGTTGTACAAGTTTTTACAAGGTTGTACAAGTGTGTACAAGGTTGTACAAGTGTGTACAAGGTTGTACAAGTGTGTACAAGGTTGTACAAGTGTGTACAAGGTTGTACAAGTGTGTACAAGGTTGTACAAGTGTGTACAAGGTTGTACAAGTGTGTACAAGGTTGTACAAGTGTGTACAAGGTTGTACAAGTGTGTACAAGGTTGTACAAGTGTGTACAAGGTTGTACAAGTGTGTACAAGGTTGTACAAGTGTGTACAAGGTTGTACAAGTGTGTAAAAGGTTGTACAAGTGTGTACAAGGTTGTACAAGTGTGTACAAGGTTGTACAAGTGTGTACAAGGGTGTACAAGTGTGTACAAGGTTGTACAAGTTTTTACAAGGTTGTACAAGTGTGTACAAGGGTGTAAAATCGTGTACAAGGATGTACAAGTTTGTACAAGTTTGTACAAGGTTGTACAAATGTGTACAAGGATGTACAAGTTTGTACAAGTTTGTACAAGTTTTTACAAGTTTGTACAAGGTTGTACAAGTGTGTACAAGGATGTACAAGTTTGTACAAGGGTGTACAAGTGTGTACGATAAGTAAAAGTGTGTACAAGGGTGTACAAGGTTGTACAAGTGTGTACAAGGTTGTACAATTGTGTACAAGGCTGTACAACTGTGTACAAGGTTGTACAATTGTGTACAAGGCTGTACAAGTGTGTACAAGGTTGTACAAGTGTGTACAAGGTTGTACAAGTGTGTACAAGGTTGTACAAGTGTGTACAAGGTTGTACAAGTGTGTACAAGTTTTTAAATTGTGTACATGGGTGTACAATTGTGTACAAGGTTGTACAAGTGTGTACAAGGTTGTACAAGTGTGTACAAGGTTGTACAAGTGTGTAAAAGGTTGTACAAGTGTGTACAAGGTTGTACAAGTGTGTACAAGGTTGTACAAGTGTGTACAAGGGTGCACAAGTGTGTACAAGGTTGTACAAGTTTTTACAAGGTTGTACAAGTGTGTACAAGGGTGTAAAATCGTGTACAAGGATATACAAGTTTGTACAAGTTTGTACAAGGTTGTACAAGTGTGTACAAGGATGTACAAGTTTGTACAAGTTTGTACAAGTTTGTACAAGTTTTTACAAGTTTGTACAAGGTTGTACAAGTGTGTACAAGGATGTACAAGTTTGTACAAGGGTGTACAAGTGTGTACGATAAGTAAAAGTGTGTACAAGGGTGTACAAGGTTGTACAAGTGTGTACAAGGTTGTACAATTGTGTACAAGGCTGTACAACTGTGTACAAGGTTGTACAATTGTGTACAAGGCTGTACAAGTGTGTACAAGGTTGTACAAGTGTGTACAAGGTTGTACAAGTGTGTACAAGGTTGTACAAGTGTGTACAAGGTTGTACAAGTGTGTACAAGTTTTTAAATTGTGTACATGGGTGTACAATTGTGTACAAGGCTGTACAAGTGTGTACAAGGTTGTACAAGTGTGTACAAGGTTGTAACAGGGGGTACAAGGTTGTACAAGTGTGTACAAGGTTGTACAAGTGTGTACAAGGATGAAAAGGTTGTACAAGTTTGTACAAGTTTGTACAAGGTTGTACAAGTGTGTACAAGGTTGTAAAAGTGTGTACAAGGTTGTACAAGTGTGTACAAGGTTGTACAAGTGTGTACAACTTGTACAAGTGTGTACAACTTGTACAAGTGTGTACAAGCTTGTACAAGTGTGTACAAGGTTGTACAAGTGTGTACAAGGTTGTACAAGTTTGTACAAGGTTGTACAAGTGTGTACAAGTTTGTACAAGTGTGTACAAGTTTGTACAAGGTTGTACAAATGTGTACAAGGGTGTACAAAGGTGTACAAGGGTGCACAAGTTTGAACAAGGGTGTACAAGTGTGTACAAGCTTGTACAAGTGTGTACAAGGTTGTACAAGTGTGTACAAGGTTGTACAATTGTGTACAAGGCTGTACAAGTGTGTTCAAGGTTGTACAAGTGTGTACAAGGTTGTACAAGTGTGTACAAGGTTGTACAATTGTGTACAAGGTTGTACAAGTGTGTACAAGGTTTTACAAGTGTGTACAAGGTTTTACAAGTGTGTACAAGGTTGTACAATTGTGTACAGGTTTGTACAAGGTTGTACAAGTGTGTACAAGGGTGTACAAATGTGTACAAGGATGAAAAGGTTGTACAAGTTTGTACAAGTTTGTACAAGGTTGTACAAGTGTGTACAAGGTTGTAAAAGTGTGTACAAGGTTGTACAAGTGTGTACAAGGTTGTACAAGTGTGTACAACTTGTACAAGTGTGTACAACTTGTACAAGTGTGTACAAGCTTGTACAAGTGTGTACAAGGTTGTACAAGTGTGTACAAGGTTGTACAAGTTTGTACAAGGTTGTACAAGTGTGTACAAGTTTGTACAAGTGTGTACAAGTTTGTACAAGGTTGTACAAATGTGTACAAGGGTGTACAAAGGTGTACAAGGGTGCACAAGTTTGAACAAGGGTGTACAAGTGTGTACAAGCTTGTACAAGTGTGTACAAGCTTGTACAAGTGTGTACAAGGGTGTACAGGTTTGTACAAGGTTGTACAAGTGTGTACAAGGGTGTACAGGTTTGTACAAGGTTGTACAAGTGTGTACAAGGGTGTACAAGTATGTACAATAATGTACAAGTTTGTACAATTGTGTACAAGTTTGTAAAAGGTTGTACAAGTGTGTACAAGGGTGTACAAGTGTGTACAAGGTTGTACAAGTGTGTACAAGCTTGTACAAGTGTGTACAAGGGTGTACAAGTGTGTACAAGGTTGTACAAGTTTTTACATGGTTGTACAAGTGTGTACAAGGTTGTACAAGTGTGTACAAGGTTGTACAAGTGTGTACAAGGTTGTACAAGTGTGTACAAGGTTGTACAAGTGTGTACAAGTGTGTACAAGGTTGTACAAGTGTGTACAAGGTTGTACAAGTGTGTACAAGGTTGTACAAGTGTGTACAAGGTTGTACAAGTGTGTACAAGGTTGTACAAGTGTGTACAAGGTTGTACAAGTGTGTACAAGGTTGTACAAGTGTGTACAAGGTTGTACAAGTGTGTACAAGGTTGTACAAGTGTGTACAAGGTTGTACAAGTGTGTACAAGGGTGTACAAGTGTGTACAAGGTTGTACAAGTTTTTACAAGGTTGTACAAGTGTGTACAAGGGTGTAAAATCGTGTACAAGGATGTACAAGTTTGTACAAGTTTGTACAAGGTTGTACAAGTGTGTACAAGGATGTACAAGTTTGTACAAGTTTGTATAAGTTTGTACAAGTTTGTACAAGGTTGTACAAGTGTGTACAAGGATGAACAAGTTTGTACAAGGGTGTACAAGTGTGTACGATAAGTAAAAGTGTGTACAAGGGTGTACAAGGTTGTACAAGTGTGTACAAATTTGTACAATTGTGTACAAGGCTGTACAACTGTGTACAAGGTTGTACAATTGTGTACAAGGCTGTACAAGTGTTTACAAGGTTGTACAAGTGTGTACAAGGTTGTACAAGTGTGTACAAAGATGTACAAGTTTGTACAAGGGTGTACAAGTGTGTACGATGTGTAAAAGTTTGTACAAGGGTGTACAAGGTTGTACAAGTGTGTACAAGGTTGTACAATTGTGTACAAGGCTGTACAAGTGTGTACAAGGTTGTACAATTTTGTACAAGGCTGTACAAGTGTGTACAAGGTTGTACAAGTGTGTACAAGGATGTAAAATTGTGTACAAGGTTGTACAAGTGTGTACAAGGTTGTACAAGTGTGTACAAGGTTGTACAAGTGTGTACAAGGTTGTACAATTGTGTGTCAGGTTGTACAAGTGTGTACAAGGTTGTACAAGTGTGTACAAGGGTGTACAATCGTGTACAAGGATGTACAAGTTTGTACAAGTTTGTACAAGTTTTGTACAAGTTTGTACAAGTTTGTACAAGGTTGTACAAGTGTGTACCAGGATGTACAAGTTTGTACAAGGGAGTACAAGTTTGTACAAGATTTTACAAGTGTGTACTGGGTTGTACAAGTGTGTACAAGATTGTATAAGTTTGTACAAGGTTGTACAAGTGTGTACAAGGGTGTACAAGTGTGTACAAATGTGTACAAGTTTTACAAGGTTGTACAAGTGTGTACAAGGTTGTACAAGGTGTGTACAAGGTTGTACATGTGTGTACAAGGGTGTACAAGTTTTTACAAGGCTCTACAAGTGTGTACAAGGTTGTACAAGGCTGTACAAGTGTGTACAAGGTTGTACAAGGTTGTACAAGTGTGTACAAGGGTGTACAAGTTTTTACGAGGATGTACAAGTGTGTACAAGGTTGTACAAGTGTGTACAAGGCTGTACAATTGTGTACAAGGTTGTACAAGTGTGTACAAGGTTGTACAAGTGTGTACAAGGTTGTACAATTGTGTACAAGGCTGTACAAGTGTGTACAAGGTTGTACAAGTGTGTACAAGGCTGTACAATTGTGTACAAGGTTGTACAAGTGTGTACAAGGTTGTACAAGTGTGTACAAGGTTGTACAATTGTGTACAAGGCTGTACAAGTGTGTTCAAGGTTGTACAAGTGTGTACAAGGTTGTACAAGTGTGTACAAGGTTGTACAATTGTGTACAAGGTTGTACAAGTGTGTACAAGGTTTTACAAGTGTGTACAAGGTTTTACAAGTGTGTACAAGGTTGTACAATTGTGTACAAGATTGTACAAGTGTGTACAAGGTTGTACAAGGTTGTACAAGTGTGTACAAGGTTGTACAAGTGTGTACAAGGTTGTACAAGTGTGTACAAGGTTGTACAAGTGTGTACAAGGTTGTACAAGTGTGTACAAGGTTGTACAAGTGTGTACAAGGTTGTACAAGTGTGTACAAGCTTGTACAAGTGTGTACAAGCTTGTACAAGTGTGTACAAGGGTGTACAAGTGTGTACAAGGGTGTAAAATCGTGTACAAGGATGTACAAGTTTGTACAAGTTTGTACAAGGTTGTACAAGTGTGTACAAGGATGTACAAGTTTTTACAAGGGTGTACAAGTGTGTACGATAAGCAAAAGTGTGTACAAGAGTGTACAAGGTTGTACAAGTGTGTACAAGGTTGTACAATTGTGTACAAGGCTGTACAAGTGTGTACAAGGTTGTACAATTGTGTACAAGGCTGTACAAGTGTGTAAAAGGTTGTACAAGTGTGTACAAGGTTGTACAAGTGTGTACAAGGTTGTACAAGTGTGTACAAGGTTGTACAAGTGTGTACAAGGTTGTACAAGTGTGTACAAAGTTGTACAAGTGTGTACGAGGTTGTACAATTGTGTACAAGGTTGTACAAGTGTGTACAAGGTTGTACAATTGTGTACAAGGCTGTACAAGTGTGTACAAGGTTGTACAAGGTTGTACAAGTGTGTACAAGGGTGTACAAGTTTTTACAAGGTTGTACAAGTGTGTACAAGGTTGTACAAGTGTGTACAAGGCTGTACAATTGTGTACAAGGTTGTACAAGTGTGTACAAGGTTGTACAAGTGTGTACAAGGTTGTACAATTGTGTACAAGGCTGTACAAGTGTGTACAAGGTTGTACAAGTGTGTACAAGGCTGTACAATTGTGTACAAGGTTGTACAAGTGTGTACAAGGTTGTACAAGTGTGTACAAGGTTGTACAATTGTGTACAAGACTGTACAAGTGTGTACAAAGTTGTGCAAGTGTGTACAAGGTTGTACAAGTGTGTACAAGGTTGTACAATTGTGTACAAGGTTGTACAAGTGTGTACAAGGTTGTACAATTGTGTACAAGGTTGTACAAGTGTGTACAAGGTTGTACAAGTGTGTACAAGGGTGTACAATCGTGTACAAGGATGTACAAGTTTGTACAAGATTGTACAAGTGTGTACTGGGTTGTACAAGTGTGTACAAGATTGTATAAGTTTGTACAAGGTTGTACAAGTGTGTACAAGGGTGTACAAGTGTGTACAAATGTGTACAAGTGTGTACAGGGGTGTAAAAGTTTGTACAAGGGTGTACAAGTTTTACAAGGTTGTACAAGTGTGTACAAGGTTGTACAAGTTGTGTACTGGGTTGTACAAGTGTGTACAAGATTGTATAGGTTTGTACAAGGTTGTACAAGTGTGTATAAGGGTGTACAAGTGTGTACAAATGTGTACAAGTGTGTACAGGGGTGTACAAGTTTGTACAAGGGTGTACAAGTTTTACAAGGTTGTACAAGTGTGTACAAGGTTGTACAAGTTGTGTACAAGGTTATACATGTGTGTACAAGGGTGTACAAGTGTGTACAAGGTTGTACAAGTGTGTACAAGCTTGTACAAGTGTGTACAAGGGTGTACAAGTGTGTACAAGGTTGTACAAGTTTTTACAAGGTTGTACAAGTGTGTACAAGGGTGTAAAATCGTGTACAAGGATGTAAAAGTTTGTACAAGTTTGTACAAGGTTGTACAAGTGTGTACAAGGATGTACAAGTTTGTACAAGGGTGTACAAGTGTGTACGATAAGTAAAAGTGTGTACAAGGGTGTACAAGGTTGTACAAGTGTGTACAAGGTTGTACAATTGTGTACAAGGCTGTACAAGTGTGTACAAGGTTGTACAATTGTGTACAAGGCTGTACAAGTGTGTACAAGATTGTACAAGTGTGTACAAGGTTGTACAAGTGTGTACAAGGATGTACAAGTTTGTACAAGGGTGTACAAGTGTGTACGATGTGTAAAAGTTTGTACAAGGGTGTACAAGGTTGTACAAGTGTGTACAAGGCTGTACAAGTGTGTACAAGATTGTACAAGTGTGTACAAGGTTGTACAAGTTTGTACAAGGATGTACAAGTTTGTACAAGGGTGTACAAGTGTGTACGATGTGTAAAAGTTTGTACAAGGGTGTACAAGGTTGTACAAGTGTGTACAAGGTTGTACAATTGTGTACAAGGCTGTACAAGTGTGTACAAGGTTGTACAATTTTGTACAAGGCTGTACAAGTGTGTACAAGGTTGTACAAGTGTGTACAAGGCTGTACAATTGTGTACAAGGTTGTACAAGTGTGTACAAGGTTGTACAAGTGTGTACAAGGTTGTACAATTGTGTACAAAGCTGTACAAGTGTGTACAAGGTTGTTCAAGTGTGTACAAGGTTGTACAAGTGTGTACAAGGTTGTACAAGTGTGTACAAGGTTGTACAATTGTGTATCAGGTTGTACAAGTGTGTACAAGGTTGTACAAGTGTGTACAAGGGTGTACAATCGTGTACAAGGATGTACAAGTTTGTACAAGTTTGTACAAGTTTGTACAAGTTTGTACAAGTTTGTACAAGTTTGTACAAGGTTGTACAAGTGTGTACAAGGATGTACAAGTTTGTACAAGGGTGCACAAGTGTGTACAAGGCTGTACAATCGTGTACAAGCTTGTACAAGTGTGTACAAGGGTGTACAGGTTTGTACAAGGTTGAACAAGGTTGTACAAGTGTGTACAAGGGTGTACAAATGTGTACAAGGATGTAAAAGTTTGTACAAGTGTGTACAAGTTTGTACAAGGTTGTACAAGTGTGTACAAGGTTTTACAATTGTGTACAAGGTTGTACAAGTGTGTACAAGGTTGTACAAGTGTGTACAAGGTTGTACAAGTGTGTACAACTTGTACAAGTGTGTACAAGCTTGTACAAGTGTGTACAAGGTTGTACAAGTTTGTACAAGGTTGTACAAGTGTGTACAAGTTTGTACAAGGTTGTACAAATGTGTACGATAAGTAAAAGTGTGTACAAAGGTGTACAAGGTTGTACAAGTGTGTACAAGGTTGTACAATTGTGTACAAGGCTGTACAAGTGTGTACAAGGTTGTACAATTGTGTACAAGGCTGTACAAGTGTGTACAAGATTGTACAAGTGTGTACAAGGTTGTACAAGTGTGTACAAGGATGTACAAGTTTGTACAAGGGTGTACAAGTGTGTACGATGTGTAAAAGTTTGTACAAGGGTGTACAAGGTTGTACAAGTGTGTACAAGGTTGTACAATTGTGTACAAGGCTGTACAAGTGTGTACAAGGTTGTACAATTTTGTACAAGGCTGTACAAGTGTGTACAAGTCTGTACAAGTGTGTACAAGGCTGTACAATTGTGTACAAGGTTGTACAAGTGTGTACAAGGTTGTACAAGTTTGTACAAGGGTGTACAAGTGTGTACGATGTGTAAAAGTTTGTACAAGGGTGTACAAGGTTGTACAAGTGTGTACAAGGTTGTACAATTGTGTACAAGGCTGTACAAGTGTGTACAAGGTTGTACAAGTGTGTACAAGGCTGTACAATTGTGTACAAGGTTGTACAAGTGTGTACAAGGTTGTACAAGTGTGTACAAGGTTGTACAATTGTGTACAAGGCTGTACAAGTGTGTACAAGGTTGTACAAGTGTGTACAAGGTTGTACAAGTGTGTACAAGGTTGTACAAGTGTGTACAAGGTTGTACAAGTGTGTACAAGGTTGTACAAGTGTGTACAAGGTTGTACAATTGTGTATCAGGTTGTACAAGTGTGTACAAGGTTTTACAAGTGTGTACAAGGGTGTACAATCGTGTACAAGGATGTACAAGTTTGTACAAGTTTGTACAAGTTTGTACAAGTTTGTACAAGGTTGTACAAGTGTGTACAAGGATGTACAAGTTTGTACAAGGGTGCACAAGTGTGTACAAGGGTGTACAATCGTGTACAAGCTTGTACAAGTGTGTACAAGGGTGTACAGGTTTGTACAAGGTTGTACAAGGTTGTACAAGTGTGTACAAGGGTGTACAAATGTGTACAAGGATGTAAAAGTTTGTACAAGTTTGTACAAGTTTGTACAAGGTTGTACAAGTGTGTACAAGGTTTTACAATTGTGTACAAGGTTGTACAAGTGTGTACAAGGTTGTACAAGTGTGTACAAGGTTGTACAAGGGTGTACAACTTGTACAAGTGTGTAAAAGCTTGTACAAGTGTGTACAAGGTTGTACAAGTTTGTACAAGGTTGTACAAGTGTGTACAAGTTTGTACAAGTGTGTACAAGTTTGTACAAGGTTGTACAAATGTGTACGATAAGTAAAAGTGTGTACAAGGGTGTACAAGGTTGTACAAGTGTGTACAAGGTTGTACAATTGTGTACAAGGCTGTACAAGTGTGTACAAGGTTGTACAATTGTGTACTAGGCTGTACAAGTGTGTACAAGATTGTTCAAGTGTGTACAAGGTTGTACAAGTGTGTACAAGGATGTACAAGTTTGT
>NW_026543096.1:0-56834 GCF_028750875.1 Macrosteles quadrilineatus | reverse complement strand
AGAGGGGTGTCTTGTTTTTTAAAGGGTTGTCTTGTTATTTGGAGGGATGTCTTAATATTTAGAGGGATGTCTTGGTATTTAGAGGGATGTCTTGTTATTTAGAGGGATGTCTTGTTATTTAGAGGGATGTCTTCTTATTTGGAGGGAAGTCTTGTTATTTGGAGGAATGTCTTGTTATTTAGAGGGATATCTTGTTATTTAGAGAGATGTCTTGTTATTTAAAGGGATGTCTTAATATTTAGAGGGATGTCTTGTTATTTAGAGGGATGTCTTTATATTTAGAGGGATGTCTTGTTATTTGAAGGGATGTCTTGTTATTTAGAGGGATGTCTTGTTTTTTAAAGGGTTGTCTTGTTATTTGGAGGGATGTCTTAATATTTAGAGGGATGTCTTGGTATTTTAGAGGGATGTCTTGTTATTTAGAGGGATGTCTTAATATTTAGCGGAATGTCTTAAGGGATGTCTTGTTTTTTAGAGGGTTGTCTTGTAATTTAGATGGGATGTCTTGTTATTTAGAGGTATGTCTTGTTATTTACAGGTATGTCTTGTTATTTAGAGGGATGTCTTAATATTTAGAGGAATGTCTTGTTATATAGATGGATGTCTTGTTATTTAGAGGGATGTCTTGATATTTAGAGGGATGTCTTGTTTTTTAGAGAGATGTCTTGTTATTTAGAGGGTTTTTTTGTTTTTTAGAGGGTTGTCTTGTTATTTGGAGGGATGTCTTGTTATTTAGATTGATGTCTTAATATTTAGAGGGATGTCTTTTTATTTGGAGGGATGTCTTGTTATTTAGAGGGATGTCTTGTTATTTAGAGGAATGTCTTGTTATTTAAAAGGGATGTCTTGTTATTTAGAGGGATGTCTTGTTATTTAGAGGGATGTCTTGTTATTTAGAGGGATGTCTTGTTATTTAGAGGGATGTCTTGTTATTTAGAGGGATGTCTTGTTATTTGAAGGGATGTCTTAATATTTAGAGAAATGTCTTGTTATTTAGAGGGATGTCTTGTTATTTAGAGGGATGTCTTGTCATTTAGAGGGATGTCTTCATATTTGGAGGGATGTCTTCATATTTGGAGGGATGTCTTGTTATTTAGAGGGATGTCTTGTTATTTGGAGGGATGCTTGTTATTAAGAGGGATGTCTTATAATTTAGAGGGATTTCTTGTTATTTGGAGGTATGTCTTGTTATTTAGAGGGATGTCTTGTTATTTAGAGGGATGTCTTAGTATTTGGAGGGATGTCTAGTTATTTAGAGGGATGTCTTTTTATTTAGAGGGATGTCTTGTTATTTAGAGGGATGTCTTGGTATTTGGAGGGATGTCTAGTTATTTAGAGGGATGTCTTTTTATTTAGAGGGATGTCTTGTTATTTAGAGGGATGTCTTGTTTTTTAGAGGGATGTCTTGTTATTTGAAGGGATGTCTTAATATTTAGAGGGATGTCTTGCTATTTTGGGGGATTTCTTGTTATTTGGAGGAATGTCTTGTTATTTAGAGGGATGTCTTGTTATTTAGAGGAATGTCTTGTTATTTAAAAGGGATGTCTTGTTATTTAGAGGGATGTCTTGTTATTTAGTGGGATGTCTTGTTATTTAGAGGGATGTCTTGTTATTTAGAGAGATGTCTTGTTATTTAAAGGGATGTCTTAATATTTAGAGGGATGTCTTGTTATTTAGAGGGATGTCTTAATATTTAGAGGGATGTCTTGTTATTTGGAGGGATGTCTTACTATTTAGAGGGATGTCTTGTTATTTAGAGAGATGTCTTGTTATTTAGAGAGATGTCTTGTTATTTAAAGGGATGTCTTAATATTTAGAGGGATGTCTTGTTATTTAGAGGGATGTCTTAATATTTAGAGGGATGTCTTGTTATTTGAAGGGATGTCTTAATATTTAGAGGGATGTCTTGTTATTTAGAGGGATGTCTTGTTATTTAGAGGGATGTCTTGTTTTTTAAAGGGTTGTCTTGTTATTTGAAGGGATGTCTTAATATTTAGAGGGATGTCTTGGTATTTAGAGGGATGTCTTGTTATTTAGAGGGATGTCTTGTTATTTAGAGGGATGTCTTCTTATTTGGAGGGAAGTCTTGTTATTTGGAGGAATGTCTTGTTATTTAGAGGGATATCTTGTTATTTGGAGGGATGTCTTGTTATTTAGAGGGATGTCTTGCTATTTAGAGGGATGTCTTTTTATTTGGAGGGATGTCTTGTTATTTAGAGGGATGTCTTGTTATTTAGAGGAATGTCTTGTTATTTAAAAGGGATGTCTTGTTATTTAGAGGGACGTCTTGTTATTTAGTGGGATGTCTTGTTATTTAAAGGGATGTCTTGTTATTTAGAGAGATGTCTTGTTATTTAAAGGGATGTCTTAATATTTAGAGGGATGTCTTGTTATTTGGAGGGATGTCTTAATATTTAGAGGGATGTCTTGTTATTTAGAGGGATGTCTTGTTATTTAGAGGGATGTCTTGGTATTTGGAGGGATGTCTAGTTATTTAGAGGGATGTCTTTTTATTTAGAGGGATGTCTTGTTATTTAGAGGGATGTCTTGTTTTTTAGAGGGATGTCTTGTTATTTGAAGGGATGTCTTAATATTTAGAGGGATGTCTTGCTATTTTGGGGGATTTCTTGTTATTTGGAGGAATGTCTTGTTATTTGGAGGGATGTCTTAATATTTAGAGGGATGTCTTGGTATTTGGAGGGATGTCTTGTTATTTAGAGGGATGTCTTAATATTTAGCGGAATGTCTAGTTTATTAGAGGGATGTCTTGTTATTTAGAGGGATGTCTTGTTATTTAGAGGGATGTCTTAATATTTGGAGGGATGTCTTGTTATTTAGAGGGATTTCTTAATATTTAGAGGGATGTCTTGTTTTTTAGTGGGATGTCTTGTTATTTAGAGGGATGTCTTGTTATTTAGAGGGTTTTTTTGTTTTTTAGAGGGTTGTCTTGTTATTTGGAGGGATGTCTTGTTATTTAGATTGATGTCTTAATATTTAGAGGGATGTCTTGTTTTTTAGAGGGATGTCTTGTTATTTAGAGGGATGTCTTGTTATTTAGAAGGATGTCTTGTTATTTAGAGGGATGTCTTGTTATTTAGAGGGATGTCTTGTTATTTGAAGGGATGTCTTAATATTTAGAGAGATGTCTTGTTATTTAGAGGGATGTCTTGTTATTTAGAGGGATGTCTTAATATTTGGAGGGATGTCTTCATATTTGGAGGGATGTCTTGTTATTTAGAGGGATGTCTTGTTTTTTAGAGGGTTATTTTGTTACTTAGAGGGATGTCTTGTTATTTAGATGGATGTCTTGGTATTTGGAGGGATGTCTTGTTATTTAGAGGGATGTCTTGATATTTAAAGGGATGTCTTGTTTTTTAGAGTGATGTCTTGTTATTTAGAGGGATTTTTTGTTTTTTAGAGGGTTGTCTTGTTGTTTAGAGGGATGTCTTGTTATTTGGAGAGATGTCTTTTTATTTAGAGGGATGTCTTGTTATTTAGAGGGATGTCTTGTTATTTAGAGGGATGTCTTGTTATTTAGAGGGATGTCTTCATATTTGGAGGGATGTCTTGTTATTTAGAGGGATGTCTTAATATTTAGAGGGATGTCTTGTTTTTTAGTGGGATGTCTTGTTATTTAGAGGGATGTCTTGTTATTTAGAGGGTTTTTTTGTTTTTTAGAGGGTTGTCTTGTTATTTGGAGGGATGTCTTGTTATTTAGATTGATGTCTTAATATTTGGAGGGATGTCTTGTTTTTTAGAGGGATGTCTTGTTATTTAGAGGGATGTCTTGTTATTTAGAGGGATGTCTTGTTATTTAGAGGGATGTCTTGTTATTTAGAGGGATGTCTTGTTATTTAGAGGGATGTCTTAATATTTGGAGGGATGTCTTCATATTTAGAGGGATGTCTTGTTATTTAGAGGGATGTCTTGGTATTTGGAGGGATGTCTAGTTATTTAGAGGGATGTCTTTTTATTTAGAGGGATGTCTTGTTATTTAGAGGGATGTCTTGGTATTTGGAGGGATGTCTAGTTATTTAGAGGGATGTCTTTTTATTTAGAGGGATGTCTTGTTATTTAGAGGGATGTCTTGTTATTTAGAGGGATGTCTTGTTATTTGAAGGGATGTCTTAATATTTAGAGGGATTTCTTGCTATTTTGAGGGATTTCTTGTTATTTGGAGGGATGTCTTGTTATTTAGAGGGATGTCTTGTTATTTAGAGGAATGTCTTGTTATTTAAAAGGGATGTCTTGTTATTTAGAGGGATGTCTTGTTATTTAGTGGGATGTCTTGTTATTTAGAGGGATGTCTTGTTATTTAGAGAGATGTCTTGTTATTTAAAGGGATGTCTTAATATTTAGAGGGATGTCTTGTTATTTAGAGGGATGTCTTAATATTTAGAGGGATGTCTTGTTATTTGGAGGGATGTCTTAATATTTAGAGGGATGTCTTGTTATTTGGAGGGATGTCTTAATATTTAGAGGGATGTCTTGTTATTTAGAGGGATGTCTTGTTATTTAGAGAGATGTCTTGTTATTTAAAGGGATGTCTTAATATTTAGAGGGATGTCTTGTTATTTAGAGGGATGTCTTAATATTTAGAGGGATGTCTTGTTATTTGAAGGGATGTCTTAATATTTAGAGGGATGTATTGTTATTTAGAGGGATGTCTTGTTATTTAGAGGGATGTCTTGTTTTTTAAAGGGTTGTCTTGTTATTTGGAGGGATGTCTTGGTATTTAGAGGGATGTCTTGTTATTTAGAGGGATGTCTTGTTATTTAGAAGGATGTCTTCTTATTTGGAGGGAAGTCTTGTTATTTGGAGGAATGTCTTGTTATTTAGAGGGATATCTTGTTATTTGGAGGGATGTCTTGTTATTTAGAGGGATGTCTTGCTATTTAGAGGGATGTCTTTTTATTTGGAGGGATGTCTTGTTATTTAGAGGGATGTCTTGTTATTTAGAGGAATGTCTTGTTATTTAAAAGGGATGTCTTGTTATTTAGAGGGACGTCTTGTTATTTAGTGGGATGTCTTGTTATTTAGAGGGATGTCTTGTTATTTAGAGGGATGTCTTGTTATTTAAAGGGATGTCTTAATATTTAGAGGGATGTCTTGTTATTTAGAGGGATGTCTTAATATTTAGAGGGATGTCTTGTTATTTGGAGGGATGTCTTAATATTTAGAGGGATGTCTTGTAATTTAGAGGGATGTCTTGTTATTTAGAGGGATGTCTTGTTTTTTAAAGGGTTTTCTTGTTATTTGGAGGGATGTCTTAATATTTAGAGGGGTGTCTTGGTATTTAGAGGGATGTCTTGTTATTTAGAGGGATGTCTTAATATTTGGAGGGATGTCTTCATATTTAGAGGGATGTCTTGTTATTTAGAGGGATGTCTTGGTATTTGGAGGGATGTCTAGTTATTTAGAGGGATGTCTTTTTATTTAGAGGGATGTCTTGTTATTTAGAGGGATGTCTTGGTATTTGGAGGGATGTCTAGTTATTTAGAGGGATGTCTTTTTATTTAGAGGGATGTCTTGTTATTTAGAGGGATGTCTTGTTATTTAGAGGGATGTCTTGTTATTTGAAGGGATGTCTTAATATTTAGAGGGATGTCTTGCTATTTTGAGGGATTTCTTGTTATTTGGAGGGATGTCTTGTTATTTAGAGGGATGTCTTGTTATTTAGAGGAATGTCTTGTTATTTAAAAGGGATGTCTTGTTATTTAGAGGGATGTCTTGTTATTTAGTGGGATGTCTTGTTATTTAGAGGGATGTCTTGTTATTTAGAGAGATGTCTTGTTATTTAAAGGGATGTCTTAATATTTAGAGGGATGTCTTGTTATTTAGAGGGATGTCTTAATATTTAGAGGGATGTCTTGTTATTTGAAGGGATGTCTTAATATTTAGAGGGATGTCTTGTTATTTAGAGGGATGTCTTGTTATTTAGAGGGATGTCTTGTTTTTTAAAGGGTTGTCTTGTTATTTGGAGGGATGTCTTAATATTTAGAGGGATGTCTTGGAATTTAGAGGGATGTCTTGTTATTTAGAGGGATGTCTTAATATTTAGCGGAATGTCTAGTTTATTAGAGGGATGTCTTGTTATTTAGAGGGATGTCTTGTTATTTAGAGGGATGTCTTGTTTTTTAGAGGGTTGTCTTGTTATTTGGAGGGATGTCTTGTTTTTTAGAGGGTTTGGTTGTAATTTAGATGGGATGTCTTGTTATTTAGAGGGATGTCTTGTTATTTAGAGGGATGTCTTGTTATTTAGAGGGATGTCTTCTTATTTGAAGGGAAGTCTTGTTATTTGGAGGAATGTCTTGTTATTTAGAGGGATATCTTGTTATTTGGAGGGATGTCTTGTTATTTAGAGGGATGTCTTGTTATTTTAAAGGGATGTCTTAATATTTAGGAGGGATGTCTTGTTATTTAGAGGGATGTCTTAATATTTAGAGGGATGTCTTGTTATTTGAAGGGATGTCTTAATATTTAGAGGGGTGTCTTGTTATTTAGAGGGATGTCTTGTTATTTAGAGGGATGTCTTGTTTTTAAAGGGGTTGTCTTGTTATTTGAAGGGATGTCTTAATATTTAGAGGGATGTCTTGGTATTTAGAGGGATGTCTTGTTATTTAGAGGGATGTCTTGTTATTTAGAGGGATGTCTTCTTATTTGGAGGGAAGTCTTGTTATTTGGAGGAATGTCTTGTTATTTAGAGGGATATCTTGTTATTTGGAGGGATGTCTTGTTATTTAGAGGGATGTCTTGCTATTTAGAGGGATGTCTTTTTATTTGGAGGGATGTCTTGTTATTTAGAGGGATGTCTTGTTATTTAGAGGAATGTCTTGTTATTTAAAAGGGATGTCTTGTTATTTAGAGGGACGTCTTGTTATTTAGTGGGATGTCTTGTTATTTAAAGGGATGTCTTGTTATTTAGAGAGATGTCTTGTTATTTAAAGGGATGTCTTAATATTTAGAGGGATGTCTTGTTATTTAGAGGGATGTCTTAATATTTAGAGGGATGTCTTGTTATTTGGAGGGATGTCTTAATATTTAGAGGGATGTCTTGTTATTTAGAGGGATGTCTTGTTATTTAGAGGGATGTCTTGTTTTTTAAAGGGTTTTCTTGTTATTTGGAGGGATGTCTTAATATTTAGAGGGATGTCTTGGTATTTGGAGGGATGTCTTGTTATTTAGAGGGATGTCTTAATATTTAGCGGAATGTCTAGTTTATTAGAGGGATGTCTTGTTATTTAGAGGGATGTCTTGTTATTTAGAGGGATGTCTTAATATTTGGAGGGATGTCTTGTTATTTAGAGGGATGTCTTAATATTTAGAGGGATGTCTTGTTTTTTAGTGGGATGTCTTGTTATTTAGAGGGATGTCTTGTTTATTTAGAGGGGTTTTTTTGTTTTTTAGAGGGTTGTCTTGTTATTTGGAGGGATGTCTTGTTATTTAGATTGATGTCTTAATATTTAGAGGGATGTCTTGTTTTTTAGAGGGATGTCTTGTTATTTAGAGGGATGTCTTGTTATTTAGAAGGATGTCTTGTTATTTAGAGGGATGTCTTGTTATTTAGAGGGATGTCTTGTTATTTGAAGGGATGTCTTAATATTTAGAGAGATGTCTTGTTATTTAGAGGGATGTCTTGTTATTTAGAGGGATGTCTTAATATTTGGAGGGATGTCTTCATATTTGGAGGGATGTCTTGTTATTTAGAGGGATGTCTTGTTTTTTAGAGGGTTATTTTGTTACTTGGAGGGATGTCTTGTTATTTAGATGGATGTCTTGGTATTTGGAGGGATGTCTTGTTATTTAGAGGGATGTCTTGATATTTAAAGGGATGTCTTGTTTTTTAGAGTGATGTCTTGTTATTTAGAGGGATTTTTTGTTTTTTAGAGGGTTGTCTTGTTGTTTAGAGGGATGTCTTGTTATTTGGAGAGATGTCTTTTTTATTTAGAGGGATGTCTTGTTATTTAGAGGGATGTCTTGTTATTTAGAGGGATGTCTTGTTATTTAGAGGGATGTCTTCATATTTGGAGGGATGTCTTGTTATTTAGAGGGATGTCTTAATATTTAGAGGGATGTCTTGTTTTTTAGTGGGATGTCTTGTTATTTAGAGGGATGTCTTGTTATTTAGAGGGTTTTTTTGTTTTTTAGAGGGTTGTCTTGTTATTTGGAGGGATGTCTTGTTATTTAGATTGATGTCTTAATATTTGGAGGGATGTCCTTGTTTTTTAGAGGGATGTCTTGTTATTTAGAGGGATGTCTTGTTATTTAGAGGGATGTCTTGTTATTTAGAGGGATGTCTTGTTATTTAGAGGGATGTCTTGTTATTTAGAGGGATGTCTTAATATTTGGAGGGATGTCTTCATATTTAGAGGGATGTCTTGTTATTTAGAGGGATGTCTTGGTATTTGGAGGGATGTCTAGTTATTTAGAGGGATGTCTTTTTATTTAGAGGGATGTCTTGTTATTTAGAGGGATGTCTTGGTATTTGGAGGGATGTCTAGTTATTTAGAGGGATGTCTTTTTATTTAGAGGGATGTCTTGTTATTTAGAGGGATGTCTTGTTATTTAGAGGGATGTCTTGTTATTTGAAGGGATGTCTTAATATTTAGAGGGATGTCTTGCTATTTTGAGGGATTTCTTGTTATTTGGAGGGATGTCTTGTTATTTAGAGGGATGTCTTGTTATTTAGAGGAATGTCTTGTTATTTAAAAGGGATGTCTTGTTATTTAAAGGGATGTCTTGTTATTTAGTGGGATGTCTTGTTATTTAGAGGGATGTCTTGTTATTTAGAGAGATGTCTTGTTATTTAAAGGGATGTCTTAATATTTAGAGGGATGTCTTGTTATTTAGAGGGATGTCTTAATATTTAGAGGGATGTCTTGTTATTTGGAGGGATGTCTTAATATTTAGAGGGATGTCTTGTTATTTGGAGGGATGTCTTAATATTTAGAGGGATGTCTTGTTATTTAGAGGGATGTCTTGTTATTTAGAGAGATGTCTTGTTATTTAAAGGGATGTCTTAATATTTAGAGGGATGTCTTGTTATTTAGAGGGATGTCTTAATATTTAGAGGGATGTCTTGTTATTTGAAGGGATGTCTTAATATTTAGAGGGATGTATTGTTATTTAGAGGGATGTCTTGTTATTTAGAGGGATGTCTTGTTTTTTAAAGGGTTGTCTTGTTATTTGGAGGGATGTCTTGGTATTTAGAGGGATGTCTTGTTATTTAGAGGGATGTCTTGTTATTTAGAAGGATGTCTTCTTATTTGGAGGGAAGTCTTGTTATTTGGAGGAATGTCTTGTTATTTAGAGGGATATCTTGTTATTTTGAGGGATGTCTTGTTATTTAGAGGGATGTCTTGCTATTTAGAGGGATGTCTTTTTATTTGGAGGGATGTCTTGTTATTTAGAGGGATGTCTTGTTATTTAGAGGAATGTCTTGTTATTTAAAAGGGATGTCTTGTTATTTAGAGGGACGTCTTGTTATTTAGTGGGATGTCTTGTTATTTAGAGGGATGTCTTGTTATTTAGAGGGATGTCTTGTTATTTAAAGGGATGTCTTAATATTTAGAGGGATGTCTTGTTATTTAGAGGGATGTCTTAATATTTAGAGGGATGTCTTGTTATTTGGAGGGATGTCTTAATATTTAGAGGGATGTCTTGTAATTTAGAGGGATGTCTTGTTATTTAGAGGGATGTCTTGTTTTTTAAAGGGTTTTCTTGTTATTTGGAGGGATGTCTTAATATTTAGAGGGATGTCTTGGTATTTAGAGGGATGTCTTGTTATTTAGAGGGATGTCTTAATATTTGGAGGGATGTCTTCATATTTAGAGGGATGTCTTGTTATTTAGAGGGATGTCTTGGTATTTGGAGGGATGTCTAGTTATTTAGAGGGATGTCTTTTTATTTAGAGGGATGTCTTGTTATTTAGAGGGATGTCTTGGTATTTGGAGGGATGTCTAGTTATTTAGAGGGATGTCTTTTTATTTAGAGGGATGTCTTGTTATTTAGAGGGATGTCTTGTTATTTAGAGGGATGTCTTGTTATTTGAAGGGATGTCTTAATATTTAGAGGGATGTCTTGCTATTTTGAGGGATTTCTTGTTATTTGGAGGGATGTCTTGTTATTTAGAGGGATGTCTTGTTATTTAGAGGAATGTCTTGTTATTTAAAAGGGATGTCTTGTTATTTAGAGGGATGTCTTGTTATTTAGTGGGATGTCTTGTTATTTAGAGGGATGTCTTGTTATTTAGAGAGATGTCTTGTTATTTAAAGGGATGTCTTAATATTTAGAGGGATGTCTTGTTATTTAGAGGGATGTCTTAATATTTAGAGGGATGTCTTGTTATTTGAAGGGATGTCTTAATATTTAGAGGGATGTCTTGTTATTTAGAGGGATGTCTTGTTATTTAGAGGGATGTCTTGTTTTTTAAAGGGTTGTCTTGTTATTTGGAGGGATGTCTTAATATTTAGAGGGATGTCTTGGAATTTAGAGGGATGTCTTGTTATTTAGAGGGATGTCTTAATATTTAGCGGAATGTCTAGTTTATTAGAGGGATGTCTTGTTATTTAGAGGGATGTCTTGTTATTTAGAGGGATGTCTTGTTTTTTAGAGGGTTGTCTTGTTATTTGGAGGGATGTCTTGTTTTTTAGAGGGTTTGGTTGTAATTTAGATGGGATGTCTTGTTATTTAGAGGGATGTCTTGTTATTTACAGGTATGTCTTGTTATTTAGAGGGATGTCTTAATATTTAGAGGAATGTCTTGTTATATAGATGGATGTCTTGTTATTTAGAGGGATGTCTTGATATTTAGAGGGATGTCTTGTTTTTTAGAGAGATGTCTTGTTATTTAGAGGGTTTTTTTGTTTTTTAGAGGGTTGTCTTGTTATTTGGAGGGATGTCTTGTTATTTAGATTGATGTCTTAATATTTAGAGGGATGTCTTGTTTTTTAGAGGGATGTCTTGTTATTTAGAGGGATGTCTTGTTATTTAGAGGGATGTCTTGTTATTTAGAGGGATGTCTTGTTATTTAGAGGGATGTCTTGTTATTTGAAGGGATGTCTTAATATTTAGAGAGATGTCTTGTTATTTAGAGGGATGTCTTGTTATTTAGAGGGATGTCTTGTTATTTAGAGGGATGTCTTCATATTTGGAGGGATGTCTTGTTATTTAGAGGGATGTCTTGTTATTTAGAGGGATGTCTTAATATTTAGCGGAATGTCTAGTTTATTAGAGGGATGTCTTGTTATTTAGAGGGATGTCTTGTTATTTAGAGGGATGTCTTAATATTTGGAGGGATGTCTTGTTATTTAGAGGGATGTCTTAATATTTAGAGGGATGTCTTGTTTTTTAGTGGGATGTCTTGTTATTTAGAGGGATGTCTTGTTATTTGGAGAAATGTCTTTTTATTTAGAGGGATGTCTTGTTTTTTAGAGGGTTGTCTTGTTATTTGGAGGGATGTCTTGTTTTTTAGAGGGTTGTCTTGGTATTTAGAGGGATGTCTTGTTATTTAGAGGGATGTCTTGTTATTTAGAGGGATGTCTTCTTATTTGGAGGGAAGTCTTGTTATTTGGAGGAATGTCTTGTTATTTAGAGGGATATCTTGTTATTTGGAGGGATGTCTTGTTATTTAGAGGGATGTCTTGCTATTTAGAGGGATGTCTTTTTATTTGGAGGGATGTCTTGTTATTTAGAGGGATGTCTTGTTATTTAGAGGAATGTCTTGTTATTTAAAAGGGATGTCTTGTTATTTAGAGGGACGTCTTGTTATTTAGTGGGATGTCTTGTTATTTAGAGGGATGTCTTGTTATTTAGAGAGATGTCTTGTTATTTAAAGGGATGTATTAATATTTAGAGGGATGTCTTGTTATTTAGAGGGATGTCTTAATATTTAGAGGGATGTCTTGTTATTTGGAGGGATGTCTTAATATTTAGAGGGATGTCTTGTTATTTAGAGGGATGTCTTGTTATTTAGAGGGATGTCTTGTTTTTTAAAGGGTTGTCTTGTTATTTTTAGGGATGTCTTAATATTTAGAGGGATGTCTTGGTATTTGGAGGGATGTCTTGTTATTTAGAGGGATGTCTTAATATTTAGCGGAATGTCTAGTTTATTAGAGGGATGTCTTGTTATTTAGAGGGATGTCTTGTTATTTAGAGGGATGTCTTAATATTTGGAGGGATGTCTTGTTATTTAGAGGGATGTCTTATTTGTACAACCTTGTACAAACTTGTACACACTTGTACAAACTTGTACACACTTGTACAACCTTGTACACACTTGTACAACCTTGTACACACTTGTACAACCTCGTACACACTTTTACAACCTTGTACACACTTGTACAACCTTGTACACAATTGTAAAACCTTGTACACAATTGTACAACCTTGTACACACTTGTACACCCTTGTACACACTTGTACAAAATTTTACATTCTTGTACATACTTGTACACCCTTGTACACACTTGTACAACCTTGTACAAACCTGTACACCCTTGTACACACTTGTACAAGCTTGTACACACTTGTACAAGCTTGTACACACTTGTACAAGCTTGTACACACTTGTACAAGCTTGTACACACTTGTACACCCTTGTACAAACTTGTGCACCCTTGAACACTTTTGTACACCCTTGTACACATTTGTACAACCTTGTACAAACTTAAACACACTTGTACAAACATGTACACACTTGAACAACCTTGTACACACTTGTACAACCTTGTACACACTTGTACAAGCTTGTACACACTTGTACAACCTTGTACACACTTGTACAACCTTGTACACACTTGTACAAGCTTGTACACACTTGTACAACCTTGTACACACTTGTACAACCTTTTACACAATTGTAAAACCTTGTACACACTTGTACATTCTTGTACAAACTTGTACTTACTTGTACAACCTTGTACAAACTTGTACACACTTGTACAAACTTTTACATCCTTGTATACATTTGTACACCCTTGTACACACTTGTACAACCTTGTACAAACCTGTACACCCTTGTACACACTTGTACAAGCTTGTACACGATTGTACACCCTTGTACACACTTGTGCACCCTTGTACACACTTGTACACCCTTGTACACACATATACAACCTTTTACAAACTTGTACACACTTGTACAAACTTGTACATTCTTGTACATACTTGTACACCCTTGTAAACACTTGTACAAAATTGTACAAACCTGTACACCCTCGTACACACTTGTACAAGCTTGTACACACTTGTACAAGCTTGTACACACTTGTACACCCTTGTACAAACTTGTGCACCCTTGTACACTTTTGTACACCCTTGTATACATTTGTACAAACTTGTACAAACTTGTACACACTTGTACAAACTTGTACACACTTGTACAAACTTGTACACCCTTGTACACACTTGTACAACCTTGTACACACTTGTACAACCTTGTACACACTTGTACAACCTTGTACAAACCTGTACACCCTTGTACACACTTGTACAAGCTTGTACACGATTGTACACTCTTGTACACACTTGTGCAACCTTGTACACACTTGTACAACCTTGTACACACTTGTACAACCTTGTACACACTTGTTCAAGCTTGTACACACTTGTACAACCTTGTACACACTTGTACACCCTTGTACACACTTGTACAACCTTTTACAAACTTGTACACACTTGTACAAAATTGTACATTCTTGTACATACTTGTACACCCTTGTACACACTTGTACAACCTTGTACAAACCTGTACACCCTTGTACACACTTGTACAAGCTTGTACACACTTGTACAAGCTTGTACACACTTGTACACCCTTGTACAAACTTGTGCACCCTTGTACACTTTTGTACACCCTTGTACACATTTGTACAACCTTGTACAAACTTGTACACACTTGTACAAACTTGTACACACTTGTACAAACTTGTGTACACTTGTACAACCTTGTACACACTTGTACAACCTTGTACACACTTGTACAACCTTGTACACACTTGTACAACCTCGTACACACTTGTACAACCTTGTACACACTTGTACAACCTTGTACACAATTGTAAAACCTTGTACACACTTTTACAACCTTGTACACACTTGTACACCCTTGTACACACTTGTACAAAACTTTACATTCTTGTACATACTTGTACACCCTTGTACACACTTGTACAACCTTGTACAAACCTGTACACCCTTGTACACACTTGTACAAGCTTGTACACACTTGTACAAGCTTGTACACACTTGTACACCCTTGTACAATCTTGTGCACCCTTGAACACTTTTGTACACCCTTGTACACATTTGTACAACCTTGTACAAACTTAAACACACTTGTACAAACTTGTACACACTTGTACAAACTTGTGTACACTTGTACAACCTTGTACACACTTGTACAACCTTGTACACACTTGTACAACCTTGTACACACTTGTACAACCTCGTACACACTTGTACAACCTTGTACACACTTGTACAACCTTGTACACAATTGTAAAACCTTGTACACACTTGTACAACCTTGTACACACTTGTACACCCTTGTACACACTTGTACAAAATTTTACATTCTTGTACATACTTGTACACCCTTGAACACACTTGTACAACCTTGTACAAACCTGTACACCCTTGTACACACTTGTACAAGCTTGTACACACTTGTACAAGCTTGTACACACTTGTACAAGCTTGTACACACTTGTACATACTTGTACAAACTTGTGCACCCTTGAACACTTTTGTACACCCTTGTACACATTTGTACAACCTTGTACAAACTTAAACACACTTGTACAAACATGTACACACTTGAACAACCTTGTACACACTTGTACAACCTTGTACACACTTGTACAAGCTTGTACACACTTGTACAACCTTTTACACACTTGTACAACCTTGTACACACTTGTACAAGCTTGTACACACTTGTACAACCTTGTACACACTTGTACAACCTTTTACACAATTGTAAAACCTTGTACACACTTGTACATTCTTGTACAAACTTGTACTTACTTGTACAACCTTGTACAAACTTGTACACACTTGTACAAACTTTTACATCCTTGTATACATTTGTACACCCTTGTACACACTTGTACAACCTTGTACAAACCTGTACACACTTGTACACACTTGTACAACCTTGTACAAACCTGTACACACTTGTGTACACTTGTACAACCTTGTACACACTTGTACAACCTTGTACACACTTGTACAACCTTGTACACACTTGTACAACCTCGTACACACTTGTACAACCTTGTACACACTTGTACAACCTTGTACACAATTGTAAAACCTTGTACACACTTGTACAACCTTGTACACACTTGTACACCCTTGTACACACTTGTACAAAATTTTACATTCTTGTACATACTTGTACACCCTTGAACACACTTGTACAACCTTGTACAAACCTGTACACCCTTGTACACACTTGTACAAGCTTGTACACACTTGTACAAGCTTGTACACACTTGTACAAGCTTGTACACACTTGTACAAGCTTGTACACACTTGTACATACTTGTACAAACTTGTGCACCCTTGAACACTTTTGTACACCCTTGTACACATTTGTACAACCTTGTACAAACTTAAACACACTTGTACAAACATGTACACACTTGAACAACCTTGTACACACTTGTACAACCTTGTACACACTTGTACAAGCTTGTACACACTTGTACAACCTTGTACACACTTGTACAACCTTGTACACACTTGTACAAGCTTGTACACACTTGTACAACCTTGTACACACTTGTACAACCTTTTACACAATTGTAAAACCTTGTACACACTTGTACATTCTTGTACAAACTTGTACTTACTTGTACAACCTTGTACAAACTTGTACACACTTGTACAAACTTTTACATCCTTGTATACATTTGTACACCCTTGTACACACTTGTACAACCTTGTACAAACCTGTACACCCTTGTACACACTTGTACAAGCTTGTACACGATTGTACACCCTTGTACACACTTGTGCACCCTTGTACACACTTGTACACCCTTGTACACACATGTACAACCTTTTACAAACTTGTACACACTTGTACAAACTTGTACATTCTTGTACATACTTGTACACCCTTGTAAACACTTGTACAAAATTGTACAAACCTGTACACCCTTGTACACACTTGTACAAGCTTGTACACACTTGTACAAGCTTGTACACACTTGTACACCCTTGTACAAACTTGTGCACCCTTGTACACTTTTGTACACCCTTGTATACATTTGTACAAACTTGTACAAACTTGTACACACTTGTACAAGCTTGTACACACTTGTACAAACTTGTACACCCTTGTACACACTTGTACAACCTTGTACACACTTGTACAACCTTGTACAAAACTGTACACCCTTGTACACACTTGTACAAGCTTGTACACGATTGTACACTCTTGTACACACTTAAGCAACCTTGTACACACTTGTACAACCTTGTACACACTTGTACAACCTTGTACACACTTGTTCAAGCTTGTACACACTTGTACAACCTTGTACACACTTGTACACCCTTGTACACACTTGTACAACCTTTTACAAACTTGTACACACTTGTACAAAATTGTACATTCTTGTACATACTTGTACACCCTTGTACACACTTGTACAACCTTGTACAAACCTGTACACCCTTGTACACACTTGTACAAGCTTGTACACACTTGTACAAGCTTGTACACAATTGTACACCCTTGTACAAACTTGTGCACCCTTGTACACTTTTGTACACCCTTGTACACATTTGTACAACCTTGTACAAACTTGTACACACTTGTACAAACTTGTACACACTTGCACAAACTTGTGTACACTTGTACAACCTTGTACACACTTGTACAACCTTGTACACACTTGTACAACCTTGTACACACTTGTACAACCTCGTACACACTTGTACAACCTTGTACACACTTGTACAACCTTGTACACAATTGTAAAACCTTGTACACACTTTTACAACCTTGTACACACTTGTACACCCTTGTACACACTTGTACAAAATTTTACATTCTTGTACATACTTGTACACCCTTGTACACACTTGTACAACCTTGTACAAACCTGTACACCCTTGTACACACTTGTACAAGCTTGTACACACTTGTACAAGCTTGTACACACTTGTACACCCTTGTACAATCTTGTGCACCCTTGAACACTTTTGTACACCCTTGTACACATTTGTACAACCTTGTACAAACTTGTACATTCTTGTACATACTTGTACACCCTTGTAAACACTTGTACAACCTTGTACAAACCTGTACACCCTTGTACACACTTGTACAAGCTTGTACAATCTTGTGCACCCTTGAACACTTTTGTACACCCTTGTACACATTTGTACAACCTTGTACAAACTTAAACACACTTGTACAAACATGTACACACTTGAACAACCTTGAACAACAAGTGTGTACAAGCTTGTACAAGTGTTTACAAGCTTGTACAAGTGTGTACAAGGGTGTACAGGTTTGTACAAGGTTGTACAAGTGTGTACAAGGGTGTACAAATTTGTACAAGTGTGTACAAGTTTGTACAAGTGTGTACAAGTTTGTACAAGGTTGTACAAATGTATACAAGGGTGTACAAAAGTGTACAAGGTTGTACAAGTGTTTACAAGGGTGTACAAGTATGTACAAGAATGTACAAGTTTGTACAAGTGTGTACAAGTTTGTAAAAGGTTGTACAAGTTTGTACAAGGGTGTACAAAAGTGTACAAGGGTGCACAAGTTTGTACAAGGGTGTACAAGTGTGTACAAGCTTGTACAAGTGTGTACAAGGGTGTACAGGTTTGTACAAGGTTGTACAAGTGTTTACAAGGGTGTACAAAAGAATGTACAAGTTTGTACAAGTGTGTACAAGTTTGTAAAAGGTTGTACAAGTGTGTACAAGGGTTAAAAAGTGTGTACAATGGTGCACAAGTGTGTACAAGGGTGTTCAATCGTGTACAAGCTTGTACAAGTGTGTACAAGGGTGTACAGGTTTGTACAAGGTTGTACAAGTGTGTACAAGGGTGTACAAATGTGTACAAGGCTGTAAAAGTTTGTACAAGTGTGTACAAGTTTGTACAAGGTTGTACAAGTAAGTACAAGTTTGTACAAGGTTGTACAAGTGTGTACAAGGTTGTACAAGTGTGTACAAGGTTGTACAAGTGTGTACAAGGGTGTACAAGTTTGTACAAGTGTGTACAAGTTTGTACAAGTGTGTACAAGTTTGTACAAGTTTGTACAAATGTATACAAGGGTGTACAAAAGTGTACAAGGGTGCACAAGTTTGTACAAGGGTGTACAAGTGTGTACAAGCTTGTACAAGTGTGTACAAGCTTGAACAAGTGTGTACAAGGGTGTACAGGTTTGTACAAGGTTGTACAAGTGTTTACAAGGGTGTACAAGTATGTACAAGAATGTACAAGTTTGTACAAGTGTGTACAAGTTTGTAAAAGGTTGTACAATTGTGTACAAGGGTGTACAAGTGTGTACAAGGGTGCACAAGTGTGTACAAGGGTGTACAATCGTGTACAAGCTTGTACAAGTGTGTACAAGGGTGTACAGGTTTGTAAAAGGTTGTACAAGTGTGTACAAGGTTGTACAAGTGTGTACAAGCTTGTTCAAGTGTGTACAAGGTTGTACAAGTGTGTACAAGGTTGTACAAGTGTGTACAAGCTTGTACAAGTGTGTACAAGGTTTGTACAAGTGTGTACAAGGTTGTTCAAGTGTGTACATGTTTGTACAAGTTTGTTTAAGTTTGTACAAGGTTGTACAAATGTGTACAAGGGTGTACAAAAGTGTTCAAGGGTGCACAAGTTTGTACAAGGGTGTACAAGGGTGCACAAGTGTGTACAAGGGTGTACAATCGTGTACAAGCTTGTACAAGTTTTTACAAGCTTGTACAATCGTGTACAAGGTTGTACAAGTGTGTACAAGGTTGTACAAGTGTGTACAAGGTTGTACAAGTGTGTACAAGGTTGTACAAGTGTGTACAAGGTTGTATAAGTGTGTACAAAGGTGTACAAGTGTGTACAAGGTTGTACAAGTGTGTACAAGGTTGTACAAGTGTGTACATGGTTGTACAAGGTTGTACAATTGTGTACAAGGTTGTACAAGTGTGTACAAGTTTGTACAAGGTTGTACAAATTAATACAAGGGTGTACAAAAGTGTACAAGGGTGCACAAGTTTGTACAAGGGTGTACAAGTGTGTACAAGCTTGTACAAGTGTGTACAAGGGTGTACAGGTTTGTACAAGGTTGTACAAGTGTTTACAAGGGTGTACAAAAGAATGTACAAGTTTGTACAAGTGTGTACAAGTTTGTAAAAGGTTGTACAAGTGTGTACAAGGGTGTAGAAGTGTGTACAATGGTGCACAAGTGTGTACAAGGGTGTACAATCGTGTACAAGCTTGTACAAGTGTGTACAAGGGTGTACCGGTTTTTTACAAGGTTGTACAAGTGTGTACAAGGGTGTACAAATGTGTACAAGGCTGTAAAAGTTTGTACAAGTGTGTACAAGTTTGTACAAGGTTGTACATGTAAGTACAAGTTTGTACAAGAATGTACAAGTGTGTACAAGGTTTTACAATTGTGTAAAAGGTTGTACAAGTGTGTACAAGGTTGTACAAGTGTGTACAAGGTTGTACAAGTGTGTACAAGCTTGTACAAGTGTGCACAAGGTTGTACAAGTGTGTACAAGGTTGTACAAGTGTGTACAAGGTTGTACAAGTGTGTACAAGTTTGTACAAGTGTGTACAAGTTTGTACAAGGTTGTACAAATGTGTACAAGGGTGTACAAAAGTGTACAAGGGTGCACAAGTTTGTACAAGGGTGTACAAGTGTGTACAAGCTTGTACAAGTGTGTACAAGCTTGTACAAGGGTTTACAGGTTTGTACAAGGTTAAACAAGTGTGTACAAGGGTGTACAAAAGTGTACAAGGGTGCACAAGTTTGTACAAGGGTGTACAAGTGTGTACAAGCTTGTACAAGTGTGTACAAGCTTGTACAAGGGTTTACAGGTTTGTACAAGGTTGTACAAGTGTGTACAAGGTTGTACAAGTATGTACAAGAATGTACAAGTTTGTACAAGTGTGTACAAGTTTGTAAAAGGTTGTACAAGTGTGTACAAGGGTGTACAAATGTGTACAAGGATGTAAAAGTGTGTACAAGTGTGTACAAGTTTGTACAAGGTTGTACAAGTGTGTACAAGTTTGTACAAGGTTGTACAAATTTGTACAAGTGTGTACAAGGTTGTACAAGTGTGTACAAGGGTGTACAAGTTTGTACAAGTGTGTACAAGTTTGTACAAGGTTGTACACGTGTGTACAAGGTTTTACAATTGTGTACAAGGTTGTACAAGTGTGTACAAGGTTGTACAAGTGTGTACAAGGTTGTACAAGTGTGTACAAGGTTGTACAAGTGTGTACAAGGTTGTACAAGTGTACACAAGTTTGTACAAGTGTGTACAAGTTTGTACAAGTGTGTACAAGTTTGTACAAGTTTGTACAAATGTGTACAAGGGTGTACAAAAGTGTACAAGGGTGCACAAGTTTGTACAAGGGTGTACAAGTGTGTACAAGGGTGTACAAGTATGTACAAGAATGTACAATTTTGTACAAGTGTGTACAAGTTTGTAAAAGGTTGTACAAGTGTGTACAAGGGTGTACAAGTGTGTACAAGGTTGTACAAGTGTGTACAAGGTTGCACAAGTGTGTACAAGAGTGTACAAGCTTGTACAAGTGTGTACAAGGGTGTACAGGTTTGTACAAGGTTGTACAAGTGTGTACAAGTGTGTACAAGGTTGTACAAGTGTGTACAAGGGTGTACAAGTTTGTACAAGTGTGTACAAGTTTGTACAAGTGTGTACAAGGGTGTACAAGTTTGTACAAGTGTGTACAAGTTTGTACAAGTGTGTACAAGTTTGTACAAGTTTGTACAAATGTATACAAGGGTGTACAAAAGTGTACAAGGGTGCACAAGTTTGTACAAGGGTGTACAAGTGTGTACAAGCTTGTACAAGTGTGTACAAGCTTGTACAAGTGTGTACAAGGGTGTACAGGTTTGTACAAGGTTGTACAAGTGTTTACAAGGGTGTACAAGTATGTACAAGAATGTACAAGTTTGTACAAGTGTGTACAAGTTTGTAAAAGGTTGTACAAGTGTGTACAAGGGTGTACAAGTGTGTACAAGGGTGCACAAGTGTGTACAAGGGTGTACAATCGTGTACAAGCTTGTACAAGTGTGTACAAGGGTGTACAGGTTTGTACAAGGTTGTACAAGTGTGTACAAGGTTGTACAAGTGTGTACAAGCTTGTTCAAGTGTGTACAAGGTTGTACAAGTGTGTACAAGGTTGTACAAGTGTGTACAAGCTTGTACAAGTGTGTACAAGGTTTGTACAAGTGTGTACAAGGTTGTTCAAGTGTGTACATGTTTGTACAAGTGTGTTTAAGTTTGTACAAGGTTGTACAAATGTGTACAAGGGTGTACAAAAGTGTTCAAGGGTGCACAAGTTTGTACAAGGGTGTACAAGTGTGTACAAGCTTGTACAAGTGTGTACAAGGGTGTACAGGTTTGTACAAGGTTGTACAAGTGTGTACAAGGGTGTACAAGTATGTACAAGAATGTAAAATTTTGTACAAGTGTGTACAAGGGTGTACAAGTGTGTACAAGGTTGTAAAAGTGTGTACAAGGTTTTACAATTGTGTACAAGGTTGTACAAGTGTGTACAAGGTTGTACAAGTGTGTACGAGGTTGTACAAGTGTGTACAAGGTTGTACAAGTGTGTACAAGGTTGTACAAGTGTGTACAAGGTTGTACAAGTGTACACAAGTTTGTACAAGTGTGTACAAGTTTGTACAAGTGTGTACAAGTTTGTACAAGGTTGTACAAATGTGTACAAGGGTGTACAAAAGTGTACAAGGGTGCACAAGTTTGTACAAGGGTGTACAAGTGTGTACAAGCTTGTACAAGTGTGTACAAGCTTGTAAAAGTGTGTACAAGGGTGTACAGGTTTGTACAAGGTTGTACAAGTGTGTACAAGGGTGTACAAGTATGTACAAGAATATACAATTTTGTACAAGTGTGTACAAGTTTGTAAAAGGTTGTACAAGTGTGTACAAGGGTGTACAAGTGTGTACAAGGTTGTACAAGTGTGTACAAGCTTGAACAAGTGTGTACAAGGTTGTACAAGTGTGTACAAGGTTGTACAAGTGTGTACAAGGTTGCACAAGTGTGTACAAGAGTGTACAATCGTGTACAAGCTTGTACAAGTGTGTACAAGGGTGTACAGGTTTGTACAAGGTTGTACAAGTGTGTACAAGGTTGTACAAGTGTGTACAAGGGTGTACAAGTTTGTACAAGTGTGTACAAGTTTGTACAAGTGTGTACAAGTTTGTACAAGTTTGTACAAATGTATACAAGGGTGTACAAAAGTGTACAAGGGTGCACAAGTTTGTACAAGGGTGTACAAGTGTGTACAAGCTTGTACAAGTGTGTACAAGCTTGTACAAGTGTGTACAAGGGTGTACAGGTTTGTACAATTTTGTACAAGTGTTTACAAGGGTGTACAAGTATGTACAAGAATGTACAAGTTTGTACAAGTGTGTACAAGTTTGTAAAAGGTTGTACATGTGTGTACAAGGGTGTACAAGTGTGTACAAGGGTGCACAAGTGTGTACAAGGGTGTACAATCGTGTACAAGCTTGTACAAGTGTGTACAAGGGTGTACAGGTTTGTACAAGGTTGTACAAGTGTGTACAAGGGTGTACAAATGTATACAAGGATGTAAAAGTTTGTACAAGTGTGTACAAGTTTGTACAAGGTTGTACAAGTAAGTACAAGTTTGTACAAGAATGTACAAGTGTGTACAAGGTTTTACAATTGTGTAAAAGGTTGTACAAGTGTGTACAAGGTTGTACAAGTGTGTACAAGCTTGTACAAGTGTGTACAAGGATGTACAAGTGTGTACAAGGTTGTACAAGTGTGTACAAGGTTTTACAATTGTGTACAAGGTTGTACAAGTGTGTACAAGGTTGTACAAGTGTGTACGAGGTTGTACAAGTGTGTACAAGGTTGTACAAGTGTGTACAAGGTTGTACAAGTGTGTACAAGGTTGTACAAGTGTACACAAGTTTGTACAAGTGTGTACAAGTTTGTACAAGTGTGTACAAGTTTGTACAAGGTTGTACAAATGTGTACAAGGGTGTACAAAAGTGTACAAGGGTGCACAAGTTTGTACAAGGGTGTACAAGTGTGTACAAGCTTGTACAAGTGTGTACAAGCTTGTACAAGTGTGTACAAGCTTGTACAAGTGTGTACAAGGGTGTACAGGTTTGTACAAGGTTGTACAAGTGTGTACAAGGGTGTACAAGTATGTACAAGAATGTACAATTTTGTACAAGTGTGTACAAGTTTGTAAAAGGTTGTACAAGTGTGTACAAGGGTGTACAAGTGTGTACAAGGTTGTACAAGTGTGTACAAGCTTGAACAAGTGTGTACAAGGTTGTACAAGTGTGTACAAGGTTGTACAAGTGTGTACAAGGTTGCACAAGTGTGTACAAGAGTGTACAATCGTGTACAAGCTTGTACAAGTGTGTACAAGTTTGTACAAGTTTGTACAAATGTATACAAATGTGTACAAAAGTGTACAAGGGTGCACAAGTTTGTACAAGGGTGCACAAGTGTGTACAAGGGTTTACAATCGTGTACAAGCTTGTACAAGTGTGTACAAGGGTGTACAGGTTTGTACAAGGTTGTACAAGTGTGTACAAGGTTGTACAAGTGTGTACAAGGGTGTACAAGTTCGTACAAGTGTGTACAAGTTTGTACAAGGTTGTACAAATGTATACAAGGGTGTACAAAAGTGTACAAGGTTGTACAAGTGTTTACAAGGGTGTACAAGTATGTACAAGAATGTACAAGTTTGTACAAGTGTGTACAAGTTTGTAAAAGGTGGTACAAGTTTGTACAAGGGTGTACAAAAGTGTACAAGGGTGCACAAGTTTGTACAAGGGTGTACAAGTGTGTACAAGCTTGTACAAGTGTGTACAAGGGTGTACAGGTTTGTACAAGGTTGTACAAGTGTTTACAAGGGTGTACAAAAGAATGTACAAGTTTGTACAAGTGTGTACAAGTTTGTAAAAGGTTGTACAAGTGTGTACAAGGGTGTAAAAGTGTGTACAATGGTGCACAAGTGTGTACAAGGGTGTACAATCGTGTACAAGCTTGTACAAGTGTGTACAAGGGTGTACAGGTTTGTACAAGGTTGTACAAGTGTGTACAAGGGTGTACAAATGTGTACAAGGCTGTAAAAGTTTGTACAAGTGTGTACAAGTTTGTACAAGGTTGTACAAGTAAGTACAAGTTTGTACAAGGTTGTACAAGTGTGTACAAGGTTGTACAAGTGTGTACAAGGTTGTACAAGTGTGTACAAGGGTGTACAAGTTTGTACAAGTGTGTACAAGTTTGTACAAGTGTGTACAAGTTTGTACAAGTTTGTACAAATGTATACAAGGGTGTACAAAAGTGTACAAGGGTGCACAAGTTTGTACAAGGGTGTACAAGTGTGTACAAGCTTGTACAAGTGTGTACAAGCTTGAACAAGTGTGTACAAGGGTGTACAGGTTTGTACAAGGTTGTACAAGTGTTTACAAGGGTGTACAAGTATGTACAAGAATGTACAAGTTTGTACAAGTGTGTACAAGTTTGTAAAAGGTTGTACAATTGTGTACAAGGGTGTACAAGTGTGTACAAGGGTGCACAAGTGTGTACAAGGGTGTACAATCGTGTACAAGCTTGTACAAGTGTGTACAAGGGTGTACAGGTTTGTAAAAGGTTGTACAAGTGTGTACAAGGTTGTACAAGTGTGTACAAGCTTGTTCAAGTGTGTACAAGGTTGTACAAGTGTGTACAAGGTTGTACAAGTGTGTACAAGCTTGTACAAGTGTGTACAAGGTTTGTACAAGTGTGTACAAGGTTGTTCAAGTGTGTACATGTTTGTACAAGTTTGTTTAAGTTTGTACAAGGTTGTACAAATGTGTACAAGGGTGTACAAAAGTGTTCAAGGGTGCACAAGTTTGTACAAGGGTGTACAAGGGTGCACAAGTGTGTACAAGGGTGTACAATCGTGTACAAGCTTGTACAAGTTTTTACAAGCTTGTACAATCGTGTACAAGGTTGTACAAGTGTGTACAAGGTTGTACAAGTGTGTACAAGGTTGTACAAGTGTGTACAAGGTTGTACAAGTGTGTACAAGGTTGTATAAGTGTGTACAAAGGTGTACAAGTGTGTACAAGGTTGTACAAGTGTGTACAAGGTTGTACAAGTGTGTACATGGTTGTACAAGGTTGTACAATTGTGTACAAGGTTGTACAAGTGTGTACAAGTTTGTACAAGGTTGTACAAATTAATACAAGGGTGTACAAAAGTGTACAAGGGTGCACAAGTTTGTACAAGGGTGTACAAGTGTGTACAAGCTTGTACAAGTGTGTACAAGGGTGTACAGGTTTGTACAAGGTTGTACAAGTGTTTACAAGGGTGTACAAAAGAATGTACAAGTTTGTACAAGTGTGTACAAGTTTGTAAAAGGTTGTACAAGTGTGTACAAGGGTGTAGAAGTGTGTACAATGGTGCACAAGTGTGTACAAGGGTGTACAATCGTGTACAAGCTTGTACAAGTGTGTACAAGGGTGTACCGGTTTTTTACAAGGTTGTACAAGTGTGTACAAGGGTGTACAAATGTGTACAAGGCTGTAAAAGTTTGTACAAGTGTGTACAAGTTTGTACAAGGTTGTACATGTAAGTACAAGTTTGTACAAGAATGTACAAGTGTGTACAAGGTTTTACAATTGTGTAAAAGGTTGTACAAGTGTGTACAAGGTTGTACAAGTGTGTACAAGGTTGTACAAGTGTGTACAAGCTTGTACAAGTGTGCACAAGGTTGTACAAGTGTGTACAAGGTTGTACAAGTGTGTACAAGGTTGTACAAGTGTGTACAAGTTTGTACAAGTGTGTACAAGTTTGTACAAGGTTGTACAAATGTGTACAAGGGTGTACAAAAGTGTACAAGGGTGCACAAGTTTGTACAAGGGTGTACAAGTGTGTACAAGCTTGTACAAGTGTGTACAAGCTTGTACAAGGGTTTACAGGTTTGTACAAGGTTAAACAAGTGTGTACAAGGGTGTACAAAAGTGTACAAGGGTGCACAAGTTTGTACAAGGGTGTACAAGTGTGTACAAGCTTGTACAAGTGTGTACAAGGGTGTACAGGTTTGTACAAGGTTGTACAAGTGTGTACAAGGGTGTACAAGTATGTACAAGAATGTAAAATTTTGTACAAGTGTGTACAAGGGTGTACAAGTGTGTACAAGGTTGTAAAAGTGTGTACAAGGTTTTACAATTGTGTACAAGGTTGTACAAGTGTGTACAAGGTTGTACAAGTGTGTACGAGGTTGTACAAGTGTGTACAAGGTTGTACAAGTGTGTACAAGGTTGTACAAGTGTGTACAAGGTTGTACAAGTGTACACAAGTTTGTACAAGTGTGTACAAGTTTGTACAAGTGTGTACAAGTTTGTACAAGGTTGTACAAATGTGTACAAGGGTGTACAAAAGTGTACAAGGGTGCACAAGTTTGTACAAGGGTGTACAAGTGTGTACAAGCTTGTACAAGTGTGTACAAGCTTGTAAAAGTGTGTACAAGGGTGTACAGGTTTGTACAAGGTTGTACAAGTGTGTACAAGGGTGTACAAGTATGTACAAGAATATACAATTTTGTACAAGTGTGTACAAGTTTGTAAAAGGTTGTACAAGTGTGTACAAGGGTGTACAAGTGTGTACAAGGTTGTACAAGTGTGTACAAGCTTGAACAAGTGTGTACAAGGTTGTACAAGTGTGTACAAGGTTGTACAAGTGTGTACAAGGTTGCACAAGTGTGTACAAGAGTGTACAATCGTGTACAAGCTTGTACAAGTGTGTACAAGGGTGTACAGGTTTGTACAAGGTTGTACAAGTGTGTACAAGGTTGTACAAGTGTGTACAAGGGTGTACAAGTTTGTACAAGTGTGTACAAGTTTGTACAAGTGTGTACAAGTTTGTACAAGTTTGTACAAATGTATACAAGGGTGTACAAAAGTGTACAAGGGTGCACAAGTTTGTACAAGGGTGTACAAGTGTGTACAAGCTTGTACAAGTGTGTACAAGCTTGTACAAGTGTGTACAAGGGTGTACAGGTTTGTACAATTTTGTACAAGTGTTTACAAGGGTGTACAAGTATGTACAAGAATGTACAAGTTTGTACAAGTGTGTACAAGTTTGTAAAAGGTTGTACATGTGTGTACAAGGGTGTACAAGTGTGTACAAGGGTGCACAAGTGTGTACAAGGGTGTACAATCGTGTACAAGCTTGTACAAGTGTGTACAAGGGTGTACAGGTTTGTACAAGGTTGTACAAGTGTGTACAAGGGTGTACAAATGTATACAAGGATGTAAAAGTTTGTACAAGTGTGTACAAGTTTGTACAAGGTTGTACAAGTAAGTACAAGTTTGTACAAGAATGTACAAGTGTGTACAAGGTTTTACAATTGTGTAAAAGGTTGTACAAGTGTGTACAAGGTTGTACAAGTGTGTACAAGCTTGTACAAGTGTGTACAAGGATGTACAAGTGTGTACAAGGTTGTACAAGTGTGTACAAGGTTTTACAATTGTGTACAAGGTTGTACAAGTGTGTACAAGGTTGTACAAGTGTGTACGAGGTTGTACAAGTGTGTACAAGGTTGTACAAGTGTGTACAAGGTTGTACAAGTGTGTACAAGGTTGTACAAGTGTACACAAGTTTGTACAAGTGTGTACAAGTTTGTACAAGTGTGTACAAGTTTGTACAAGGTTGTACAAATGTGTACAAGGGTGTACAAAAGTGTACAAGGGTGCACAAGTTTGTACAAGGGTGTACAAGTGTGTACAAGCTTGTACAAGTGTGTACAAGCTTGTACAAGTGTGTACAAGCTTGTACAAGTGTGTACAAGGGTGTACAGGTTTGTACAAGGTTGTACAAGTGTGTACAAGGGTGTACAAGTATGTACAAGAATGTACAATTTTGTACAAGTGTGTACAAGTTTGTAAAAGGTTGTACAAGTGTGTACAAGGGTGTACAAGTGTGTACAAGGTTGTACAAGTGTGTACAAGCTTGAACAAGTGTGTACAAGGTTGTACAAGTGTGTACAAGGTTGTACAAGTGTGTACAAGGTTGCACAAGTGTGTACAAGAGTGTACAATCGTGTACAAGCTTGTACAAGTGTGTACAAGTTTGTACAAGTTTGTACAAATGTATACAAATGTGTACAAAAGTGTACAAGGGTGCACAAGTTTGTACAAGGGTGCACAAGTGTGTACAAGGGTTTACAATCGTGTACAAGCTTGTACAAGTGTGTACAAGGGTGTACAGGTTTGTACAAGGTTGTACAAGTGTGTACAAGGTTGTACAAGTGTGTACAAGGGTGTACAAGTTCGTACAAGTGTGTACAAGTTTGTACAAGGTTGTACAAATGTATACAAGGGTGTACAAAAGTGTACAAGGTTGTACAAGTGTTTACAAGGGTGTACAAGTATGTACAAGAATGTACAAGTTTGTACAAGTGTGTACAAGTTTGTAAAAGGTGGTACAAGTTTGTACAAGGGTGTACAAAAGTGTACAAGGGTGCACAAGTTTGTACAAGGGTGTACAAGTGTGTACAAGCTTGTACAAGTGTGTACAAGGGTGTACAGGTTTGTACAAGGTTGTACAAGTGTTTACAAGGGTGTACAAAAGAATGTACAAGTTTGTACAAGTGTGTACAAGTTTGTAAAAGGTTGTACAAGTGTGTACAAGGGTGTAAAAGTGTGTACAATGGTGCACAAGTGTGTACAAGGGTGTACAATCGTGTACAAGCTTGTACAAGTGTGTACAAGGGTGTACAGGTTTGTACAAGGTTGTACAAGTGTGTACAAGGGTGTACAAATGTGTACAAGGCTGTAAAAGTTTGTACAAGTGTGTACAAGTTTGTACAAGGTTGTACAAGTAAGTACAAGTTTGTACAAGGTTGTACAAGTGTGTACAAGGTTGTACAAGTGTGTACAAGGTTGTACAAGTGTGTACAAGGGTGTACAAGTTTGTACAAGTGTGTACAAGTTTGTACAAGTGTGTACAAGTTTGTACAAGTTTGTACAAATGTATACAAGGGTGTACAAAAGTGTACAAGGGTGCACAAGTTTGTACAAGGGTGTACAAGTGTGTACAAGCTTGTACAAGTGTGTACAAGCTTGAACAAGTGTGTACAAGGGTGTACAGGTTTGTACAAGGTTGTACAAGTGTTTACAAGGGTGTACAAGTATGTACAAGAATGTACAAGTTTGTACAAGTGTGTACAAGTTTGTAAAAGGTTGTACAAGTGTGTACAAGGGTGTACAAGTGTGTACAAGGGTGCACAAGTGTGTACAAGGGTGTACAATCGTGTACAAGCTTGTACAAGTGTGTACAAGGGTGTACAGGTTTGTACAAGGTTGTACAAGTGTGTACAAGGTTGTACAAGTGTGTACAAGCTTGTTCAAGTGTGTACAAGGTTGTACAAGTGTGTACAAGGTTGTAAAAGTGTGTACAAGCTTGTACAAGTGTGTACAAGGTTTGTACAAGTGTGTACAAGGTTGTTCAAGTGTGTACATGTTTGTACAAGTGTGTTTAAGTTTGTACAAGGTTGTACAAATGTGTACAAGGGTGTACAAAAGTGTTCAAGGGTGCACAAGTTTGTACAAGGGTGTACAAGGGTGCACAAGTGTGTACAAGGGTGTACAATCGTGTACAAGCTTGTACAAGTTTTTACAAGCTTGTACAATCGTGTACAAGGTTGTACAAGTGTGTACAAGGTTGTACAAGTGTGTACAAGGTTGTACAAGTGTGTACAAGGTTGTACAAGTGTGTACAAGGTTGTATAAGTGTGTACAAAGGTGTACAAGTGTGTACAAGGTTGTACAAGTGTGTACAAGGTTGTACAAGTGTGTACATGGTTGTACAAGGTTGTACAATTGTGTACAAGGTTGTACAAGTGTGTACAAGGTTGTACAAGTGTGTACAAGGGTGTACAAGTTCGTACAAGTGTGTACAAGTTTGTACAAGTGTGTACAAGTTTGTACAAGTTTGTACAAATTAATACAAGGGTGTACAAAAGTGTACAAGGGTGCACAAGTTTGTACAAGGGTGTACAAGTGTGTACAAGCTTGTACAAGTGTGTACAAGGGTGTACAGGTTTGTACAAGGTTGTACAAGTGTTTACAAGGGTGTACAAAAGAATGTACAAGTTTGTACAAGTGTGTACAAGTTTGTAAAAGGTTGTACAAGTGTGTACAAGGGTGTAAAAGTGTGTACAATGGTGCACAAGTGTGTACAAGGGTGTACAATCGTGTACAAGCTTGTACAAGTGTGTACAAGGGTGTACAGGTTTGTACAAGGTTGTACAAGTGTGTACAAGGGTGTACAAATGTGTACAAGGCTGTAAAAGTTTGTACAAGTGTGTACAAGTTTGTACAAGGTTGTACATGTAAGTACAAGTTTGTACAAGAATGTACAAGTGTGTACAAGGTTTTACAATTGTGTAAAAGGTTGTACAAGTGTGTACAAGGTTGTACAAGTGTGTACAAGGTTGTACAAGTGTGTACAAGCTTGTACAAGTGTGCACAAGGTTGTACAAGTGTGTACAAGGTTGTACAAGTATGTACAAGGTTGTACAAGTGTGTACAAGGTTGTACAAGTGTGTACAAGTTTGTACAAGTGTGTACAAGTTTGTACAAGGTTGTACAAATGTGTACAAGGGTGTACAAAAGTGTACAAGGGTGCACAAGTTTGTACAAGGGTGTACAAGTGTGTACAAGCTTGTACAAGTGTGTACAAGCTTGTACAAGGGTTTACAGGTTTGTACAAGGTTAAACAAGTGTGTACAAGGGTGTACAAAAGTGTACAAGGGTGCACAAGTTTGTACAAGGGTGTACAAGTGTGTACAAGCTTGTACAAGTGTGTACAAGCTTGTACAAGGGTTTACAGGTTTGTACAAAGTTGTACAAGTGTGTACAAGGTTGTACAAGTATGTACAAGAATGTACAAGTTTGTACAAGTGTGTACAAGTTTGTAAAAGTTTGTACAAGTGTGTACAAGGGTGTACAAATGTGTACAAGGATGTAAAAGTGTGTACAAGTGTGTACAAGTTTGTACAAGGTTGTACAAGTGTGTACAAGTTTGTACAAGGTTGTACAAATTTGTACAAGTGTGTACAAGGTTGTACAAGTGTGTACAAGGGTGTACAAGTTTGTACAAGTGTGTACAAGTTTGTACAAGGTTGTACACGTGTGTACAAGGTTTTACAATTGTGTACAAGGTTGTACAAGTGTGTACAAGGTTGTACAAGTGTGTACAAGGTTGTACAAGTGTGTACAAGGTTGTACAAGTGTGTACAAGGTTGTACAAGTGTACACAAGTTTGTACAAGTGTGTACAAGTTTGTACAAGTGTGTACAAGTTTGTACAAGTTTGTACAAATGTGTACAAGGGTGTACAAAAGTGTACAAGGGTGCACAAGTTTGTACAAGGGTGTACAAGTGTGTACAAGGGTGTACAAGTATGTACAAGAATGTACAATTTTGTACAAGTGTGTACAAGTTTGTAAAAGGTTGTACAAGTGTGTACAAGGGTGTACAAGTGTGTACAAGGTTGTACAAGTGTGTACAAGCTTGAACAAGTGTGTACAAGGTTGTACAAGTGTGTACAAGGTTGTACAAGTGTGTACAAGGTTGCACAAGTGTGTACAAGAGTGTACAATCGTGTACAAGCTTGTACAAGTGTGTACAAGGGTGTACAGGTTTGTACAAGGTTGTACAAGTGTGTACAAGGTTGTACAAGTGTGTACAAGGTTGTACAAGAGTGTACAAGGCTGTACAAGTTTGTACAAGTGTGTACAAGTTTGTACAAGTGTGTACAAGTTTGTACAAGGTTGTACAAATTAATACAAGGGTGTACAAAAGTGTACAAGGGTGCACAAGTTTGTACAAGGGTGTACAAGTGTGTACAAGCTTGTACAAGTGTGTACAAGGGTGTACAGGTTTGTACAAGGTTGTACAAGTGATTACAAGGGTGTACAAAAGAATGTACAAGTTTGTACAAGTGTGTACAAGTTTGTAAAAGGTTGTACAAGTGTGTACAAGGGTGTAAAAGTGTGTACAATGGTGCACAAGTGTGTACAAGGGTGTACAATCGTGTACAAGCTTGTACAAGTGTGTACAAGGGTGTACAGGTTTGTACAAGGTTGTACAAGTGTGTACAAGGGTGTACAAATGTGTACAAGGCTGTAAAAGTTTGTACAAGTGTGTACAAGTTTGTACAAGGTTGTACATGTAAGTACAAGTTTGTACAAGAATGTACAAGTGTGTACAAGGTTTTACAATTGTGTAAAAGGTTGTACAAGTGTGTACAAGGTTGTACAAGTGTGTACAAGGTTGTACAAGTGTGTACAAGCTTGTACAAGTGTGCACAAGGTTGTACAAGTGTGTACAAGGTTGTACAAGTGTGTACAAGGTTGTACAAGTGTGTACAAGGTTGTACAAGTGTGTACAAGTTTGTACAAGTGTGTACAAGTTTGTACAAGGTTGTACAAATGTGTACAAGGGTGTACAAAAGTGTACAAGGGTGCACAAGTTTGTACAAGGGTGTACAAGTGTGTACAAGCTTGTACAAGTGTGTACAAGGGTGTACAGGTTTGTACAAGGTTAAACAAGTGTGTACAAGGTTGTACAAGTGTGTACAAGGGTGTACAAGTTCGTACAAGTGTGTACAAGTTTGTACAAGGTTGTACAAATGTATACAAGGGTGTACAAAAGTGTACAAGGTTGTACAAGTGTTTACAAGGGTGTACAAGTATGTACAAGAATGTACAAGTTTGTACAAGTGTGTACAAGTTTGTAAAAGGTGGTACAAGTTTGTACAAGGGTGTACAAAAGTGTACAAGGGTGCACAAGTTTGTACAAGGGTGTACAAGTGTGTACAAGCTTGTACAAGTGTGTACAAGGGTGTACAGGTTTGTACAAGGTTGTACAAGTGTTTACAAGGGTGTACAAAAGAATGTACAAGTTTGTACAAGTGTGTACAAGTTTGTAAAAGGTTGTACAAGTGTGTACAAGGGTGTAAAAGTGTGTACAATGGTGCACAAGTGTGTACAAGGGTGTACAATCGTGTACAAGCTTGTACAAGTGTGTACAAGGGTGTACAGGTTTGTACAAGGTTGTACAAGTGTGTACAAGGGTGTACAAATGTGTACAAGGCTGTAAAAGTTTGTACAAGTGTGTACAAGTTTGTACAAGGTTGTACAAGTAAGTACAAGTTTGTACAAGGTTGTACAAGTGTGTACAAGGTTGTACAAGTGTGTACAAGGTTGTACAAGTGTGTACAAGGGTGTACAAGTTTGTACAAGTGTGTACAAGTTTGTACAAGTGTGTACAAGTTTGTACAAGTTTGTACAAATGTATACAAGGGTGTACAAAAGTGTACAAGGGTGCACAAGTTTGTACAAGGGTGTACAAGTGTGTACAAGCTTGTACAAGTGTGTACAAGCTTGAACAAGTGTGTACAAGGGTGTACAGGTTTGTACAAGGTTGTACAAGTGTTTACAAGGGTGTACAAGTATGTACAAGAATGTACAAGTTTGTACAAGTGTGTACAAGTTTGTAAAAGGTTGTACAAGTGTGTACAAGGGTGTACAAGTGTGTACAAGGGTGCACAAGTGTGTACAAGGGTGTACAATCGTGTACAAGCTTGTACAAGTGTGTACAAGGGTGTACAGGTTTGTACAAGGTTGTACAAGTGTGTACAAGGTTGTACAAGTGTGTACAAGCTTGTTCAAGTGTGTACAAGGTTGTACAAGTGTGTACAAGGTTGTAAAAGTGTGTACAAGCTTGTACAAGTGTGTACAAGGTTTGTACAAGTGTGTACAAGGTTGTTCAAGTGTGTACATGTTTGTACAAGTGTGTTTAAGTTTGTACAAGGTTGTACAAATGTGTACAAGGGTGTACAAAAGTGTTCAAGGGTGCACAAGTTTGTACAAGGGTGTACAAGGGTGCACAAGTGTGTACAAGGGTGTACAATCGTGTACAAGCTTGTACAAGTTTTTACAAGCTTGTACAATCGTGTACAAGGTTGTACAAGTGTGTACAAGGTTGTACAAGTGTGTACAAGGTTGTACAAGTGTGTACAAGGTTGTACAAGTGTGTACAAGGTTGTATAAGTGTGTACAAAGGTGTACAAGTGTGTACAAGGTTGTACAAGTGTGTACAAGGTTGTACAAGTGTGTACATGGTTGTACAAGGTTGTACAATTGTGTACAAGGTTGTACAAGTGTGTACAAGGTTGTACAAGTGTGTACAAGGGTGTACAAGTTCGTACAAGTGTGTACAAGTTTGTACAAGTGTGTACAAGTTTGTACAAGTTTGTACAAATTAATACAAGGGTGTACAAAAGTGTACAAGGGTGCACAAGTTTGTACAAGGGTGTACAAGTGTGTACAAGCTTGTACAAGTGTGTACAAGGGTGTACAGGTTTGTACAAGGTTGTACAAGTGTTTACAAGGGTGTACAAAAGAATGTACAAGTTTGTACAAGTGTGTACAAGTTTGTAAAAGGTTGTACAAGTGTGTACAAGGGTGTAAAAGTGTGTACAATGGTGCACAAGTGTGTACAAGGGTGTACAATCGTGTACAAGCTTGTACAAGTGTGTACAAGGGTGTACAGGTTTGTACAAGGTTGTACAAGTGTGTACAAGGGTGTACAAATGTGTACAAGGCTGTAAAAGTTTGTACAAGTGTGTACAAGTTTGTACAAGGTTGTACATGTAAGTACAAGTTTGTACAAGAATGTACAAGTGTGTACAAGGTTTTACAATTGTGTAAAAGGTTGTACAAGTGTGTACAAGGTTGTACAAGTGTGTACAAGGTTGTACAAGTGTGTACAAGCTTGTACAAGTGTGCACAAGGTTGTACAAGTGTGTACAAGGTTGTACAAGTGTGTACAAGGTTGTACAAGTGTGTACAAGGTTGTACAAGTGTGTACAAGTTTGTACAAGTGTGTACAAGTTTGTACAAGGTTGTACAAATGTGTACAAGGGTGTACAAAAGTGTACAAGGGTGCACAAGTTTGTACAAGGGTGTACAAGTGTGTACAAGCTTGTACAAGTGTGTACAAGCTTGTACAAGGGTTTACAGGTTTGTACAAGGTTAAACAAGTGTGTACAAGGGTGTACAAAAGTGTACAAGGGTGCACAAGTTTGTACAAGGGTGTACAAGTGTGTACAAGCTTGTACAAGTGTGTACAAGCTTGTACAAGGGTTTACAGGTTTGTACAAAGTTGTACAAGTGTGTACAAGGTTGTACAAGTATGTACAAGAATGTACAAGTTTGTACAAGTGTGTACAAGTTTGTAAAAGTTTGTACAAGTGTGTACAAGGGTGTACAAATGTGTACAAGGATGTAAAAGTGTGTACAAGTGTGTACAAGTTTGTACAAGGTTGTACAAGTGTGTACAAGTTTGTACAAGGTTGTACAAATTTGTACAAGTGTGTACAAGGTTGTACAAGTGTGTACAAGGGTGTACAAGTTTGTACAAGTGTGTACAAGTTTGTACAAGGTTGTACACGTGTGTACAAGGTTTTACAATTGTGTACAAGGTTGTACAAGTGTGTACAAGGTTGTACAAGTGTGTACAAGGTTGTACAAGTGTGTACAAGGTTGTACAAGTGTGTACAAGGTTGTACAAGTGTACACAAGTTTGTACAAGTGTGTACAAGTTTGTACAAGTGTGTACAAGTTTGTACAAGTTTGTACAAATGTGTACAAGGGTGTACAAAAGTGTACAAGGGTGCACAAGTTTGTACAAGGGTGTACAAGTGTGTACAAGGGTGTACAAGTATGTACAAGAATGTACAATTTTGTACAAGTGTGTACAAGTTTGTAAAAGGTTGTACAAGTGTGTACAAGGGTGTACAAGTGTGTACAAGGTTGTACAAGTGTGTACAAGCTTGAACAAGTGTGTACAAGGTTGTACAAGTGTGTACAAGGTTGTACAAGTGTGTACAAGGTTGCACAAGTGTGTACAAGAGTGTACAATCGTGTACAAGCTTGTACAAGTGTGTACAAGGGTGTACAGGTTTGTACAAGGTTGTACAAGTGTGTACAAGGTTGTACAAGTGTGTACAAGGTTGTACAAGAGTGTACAAGGCTGTACAAGTTTGTACAAGTGTGTACAAGTTTGTACAAGTGTGTACAAGTTTGTACAAGGTTGTACAAATTAATACAAGGGTGTACAAAAGTGTACAAGGGTGCACAAGTTTGTACAAGGGTGTACAAGTGTGTACAAGCTTGTACAAGTGTGTACAAGGGTGTACAGGTTTGTACAAGGTTGTACAAGTGTTTACAAGGGTGTACAAAAGAATGTACAAGTTTGTACAAGTGTGTACAAGTTTGTAAAAGGTTGTACAAGTGTGTACAAGGGTGTAAAAGTGTGTACAATGGTGCACAAGTGTGTACAAGGGTGTACAATCGTGTACAAGCTTGTACAAGTGTGTACAAGGGTGTACAGGTTTGTACAAGGTTGTACAAGTGTGTACAAGGGTGTACAAATGTGTACAAGGCTGTAAAAGTTTGTACAAGTGTGTACAAGTTTGTACAAGGTTGTACATGTAAGTACAAGTTTGTACAAGAATGTACAAGTGTGTACAAGGTTTTACAATTGTGTAAAAGGTTGTACAAGTGTGTACAAGGTTGTACAAGTGTGTACAAGGTTGTACAAGTGTGTACAAGCTTGTACAAGTGTGCACAAGGTTGTACAAGTGTGTACAAGGTTGTACAAGTGTGTACAAGGTTGTACAAGTGTGTACAAGGTTGTACAAGTGTGTACAAGTTTGTACAAGTGTGTACAAGTTTGTACAAGGTTGTACAAATGTGTACAAGGGTGTACAAAAGTGTACAAGGGTGCACAAGTTTGTACAAGGGTGTACAAGTGTGTACAAGCTTGTACAAGTGTGTACAAGCTTGTACAAGGGTTTACAGGTTTGTACAAGGTTAAACAAGTGTGTACAAGGGTGTACAAAAGTGTACAAGGGTGCACAAGTTTGTACAAGGGTGTACAAGTGTGTACAAGCTTGTACAAGTGTGTACAAGCTTGTACAAGGGTTTACAGGTTTGTACAAAGTTGTACAAGTGTGTACAAGGTTGTACAAGTATGTACAAGAATGTACAAGTTTGTACAAGTGTGTACAAGTTTGTAAAAGTTTGTACAAGTGTGTACAAGGGTGTACAAATGTGTACAAGGATGTAAAAGTGTGTACAAGTGTGTACAAGTTTGTACAAGGTTGTACAAGTGTGTACAAGTTTGTACAAGGTTGTACAAATTTGTACAAGTGTGTACAAGGTTGTACAAGTGTGTACAAGGGTGTACAAGTTTGTACAAGTGTGTACAAGTTTGTACAAGGTTGTACACGTGTGTACAAGGTTTTACAATTGTGTACAAGGTTGTACAAGTGTGTACAAGGTTGTACAAGTGTGTACAAGGTTGTACAAGTGTGTACAAGGTTGTACAAGTGTGTACAAGGTTGTACAAGTGTACACAAGTTTGTACAAGTGTGTACAAGTTTGTACAAGTGTGTACAAGTTTGTACAAGTTTGTACAAATGTGTACAAGGGTGTACAAAAGTGTACAAGGGTGCACAAGTTTGTACAAGGGTGTACAAGTGTGTACAAGGGTGTACAAGTATGTACAAGAATGTACAATTTTGTACAAGTGTGTACAAGTTTGTAAAAGGTTGTACAAGTGTGTACAAGGGTGTACAAGTGTGTACAAGGTTGTACAAGTGTGTACAAGCTTGAACAAGTGTGTACAAGGTTGTACAAGTGTGTACAAGGTTGTACAAGTGTGTACAAGGTTGCACAAGTGTGTACAAGAGTGTACAATCGTGTACAAGCTTGTACAAGTGTGTACAAGGGTGTACAGGTTTGTACAAGGTTGTACAAGTGTGTACAAGGTTGTACAAGTGTGTACAAGGTTGTACAAGTGTGTACAAGGGTGTACAAGTTTGTACAAGTGTGTACAAGTTTGTACAAGTGTGTACAAGTTTGTACAAGTTTGTACAAATGTATACAAGGGTGTACAAAAGTGTACAAGGGTGCACAAGTTTGTACAAGGGTGTACAAGTGTGTACAAGCTTGTACAAGTGTGTACAAGCTTGTACAAGTGTGTACAAGGGTGTACAGGTTTGTACAAGTGTGTACAAGGGTGTACAGGTTTGTACAAGGTTGTACAAGTGTGTACAAGGTTGTACAAGTGTGTACAAGCTTGTTCAAGTGTGTACAAGGTTGTACAAGTGTGTACAAGGTTGTACAAGTGTGTACAAGCTTGTACAAGTGTGTACAAGGTTTGTACAAGTGTGTACAAGGTTGTTCAAGTGTGTACATGTTTGTACAAGTGTGTTTAAGTTTGTACAAGGTTGTACAAATGTGTACAAGGGTGTACAAAAGTGTTCAAGGGTGCACAAGTTTGTACAAGGGTGTACAAGTGTGTACAAGCTTGTACAAGTGTGTACAAGCTTGTACAAGTGTGTACAAGCTTGTACAAGTGTGTACAAGGGTGTACAGGTTTGTACAAGGTTGTATAAGTGTGTACAAGGGTGTACAAGTATGTACAAGAATGTAAAATTTTGTACAAGTGTGTACAAGGGTGTACAAGTGTGTACAAGGTTGTAAAAGTGTGTACAAGGTTTTACAATTGTGTACAAGGTTGTACAAGTGTGTACAAGGTTGTACAAGTGTGTACGAGGTTGTACAAGTGTGTACAAGGTTGTACAAGTGTGTACAAGGTTGTACAAGTGTGTACAAGGTTGTACAAGTGTACACAAGTTTGTACAAGTGTGTACAAGTTTGTACAAGTGTGTACAAGTTTGTACAAGGTTGTACAAATGTGTACAAGGGTGTACAAAAGTGTACAAGGGTGCACAAGTTTGTACAAGGGTGTACAAGTGTGTACAAGCTTGTACAAGTGTGTACAAGCTTGTAAAAGTGTGTACAAGGGTGTACAGGTTTGTACAAGGTTGTACAAGTGTGTACAAGGGTGTACAAGTATGTACAAGAATATACAATTTTGTACAAGTGTGTACAAGTTTGTAAAAGGTTGTACAAGTGTGTACAAGGGTGTACAAGTGTGTACAAGGTTGTACAAGTGTGTACAAGCTTGAACAAGTGTGTACAAGGTTGTACAAGTGTGTACAAGGTTGTACAAGTGTGTACAAGGTTGCACAAGTGTGTACAAGAGTGTACAATCGTGTACAAGCTTGTACAAGTGTGTAAAAGGGTGTACAGGTTTGTACAAGGTTGTACAAGTGTGTACAAGGTTGTACAAGTGTGTACAAGGGTGTACAAGTTTGTACAAGTGTGTACAAGTTTGTACAAGTGTGTACAAGTTTGTACAAGTTTGTACAAATGTATACAAGGGTGTACAAAAGTGTACAAGGGTGCACAAGTTTGTACAAGGGTGTACAAGTGTGTACAAGCTTGTACAAGTGTGTACAAGCTTGTACAAGTGTGTACAAGGGTGTACAGGTTTGTACAATTTTGTACAAGTGTTTACAAGGGTGTACAAGTATGTACAAGAATGTACAAGTTTGTACATGTGTGTACAAGTTTGTAAAAGGTTGTACATGTGTGTACAAGGGTGTACAAGTGTGTACAAGGGTGCACAAGTGTGTACAAGGGTGTACAATCGTGTACAAGCTTGTACAAGTGTGTACAAGGGTGTACAGGTTTGTACAAGGTTGTACAAGTGTGTACAAGGGTGTACAAATGTATACAAGGATGTAAAAGTTTGTACAAGTGTGTACAAGTTTGTACAAGGTTGTACAAGTAAGTACAAGTTTGTACAAGAATGTACAAGTGTGTACAAGGTTTTACAATTGTGTAAAAGGTTGTACAAGTGTGTACAAGGTTGTACAAGTGTGTACAAGCTTGTACAAGTGTGTACAAGGATGTACAAGTGTGTACAAGGTTGTACAAGTGTGTACAAGGTTTTACAATTGTGTACAAGGTTGTACAAGTGTGTACAAGGTTGTACAAGTGTGTACAAGGTTGTACAAGTGTGTACAAGGTTGTACAAGTGTGTACAAGGTTGTACAAGTGTGTACAAGGTTGTACAAGTGTGTACAAGGTTGTACAAGTGTACACAAGTTTGTACAAGTGTGTACAAGTTTGTACAAGTGTGTACAAGTTTGTACAAGGTTGTACAAATGTGTACAAGGGTGTACAAAAGTGTACAAGGGTGCACAAGTTTGTACAAGGGTGTACAAGTGTGTACAAGCTTGTACAAGTGTGTACAAGGTTGTACAAGTGTGTACAAGCTTGAACAAGTGTGTACAAGGTTGTACAAGTGTGTACAAGGTTGTACAAGTGTGTACAAGGTTGCACAAGTGTGTACAAGAGTGTACAATCGTGTACAAGCTTGTACAAGTGTGTACAAGTTTGTACAAGTTTGTACAAATGTATACAAATGTGTACAAAAGTGTACAAGGGTGCACAAGTTTGTACAAGGGTGTACAAGTGTGTACAAGGTTGTACAAGTGTGTACAAGGGTGTACAAGTTTGTACAAGTGTGTACAAGTTTGTACAAGTGTGTACAAGTTTGTACAAGTTTGTACAAATGTATAAAAGGGTGTACAAAAGTGTACAAGGGTGCACAAGTTTGTACAAGGGTGTACAAGTGTGTACAAGCTTGTACAAGTGTGTACAAGCTTGTACAAGTGTGTACAAGGGTGTACAGGTTTGTACAATTTTGTACAAGTGTTTACAAGGGTGTACAAGTATGTACAAGAATGAACAAATTTGTACAAGTGTGTACAAGTTTGTAAAAGGTTGTACATGTGTGTACAAGGGTGTACAAGTGTGTACAGGGTGCACAAGTGTGTACAAGGGTGTACAATCGTGTACAAGCTTGTACAAGTGTGTACAAGGGTGTACAGGTTTGTACAAGGTTGTACAAGTGTGTACAAGGGTGTACAAATGTATACAAGGATGTTAAAATTTGTACAAGTGTGTACAAGTTTGTACAAGGTTGTACAAGTAATTACAAGTTTGTACAAGAATGTACAAGTGTGTACAAGGTTTTACAATTGTGTAAAAGGTTGTACAAGTGTGTACAAGGTTGTACAAGTGTGTACAAGCTTGTACAAGTGTGTACAAGGTTGTACAAGTGTGTATAAGGTTGTACAAGTGTGTACAAGCTTGTACAAGTGTGTACAAGGTTGTACAAGTGTGTACAAGGTTGTTCAAGTGTGTACATGTTTGTACAAGTGTGTTTAAGTTTGTACAAGGTTGTACAAATGTGTACAAGGGTGTACAAAAGTGTTCAAGGGTGCACAAGTTTGTACAAGGGTGTACAAGTGTGTACAAGCTTGTACAAGTGTGTACAAGGGTGTACAGGTTTGTACAAGGTTGTACAAGTGTGTACAAGGGTGTACAAGTATGTACAAGAATGTAAAATTTTGTACAAGTGTGTACAAGGGTGTACAAGTGTGTACAAGGTTGTACAAGTGTGTACAAGGTTTTACAATTGTGTACATGGTTGTACAAGTGTGTACAAGGTTGTACAAGTGTGTACGAGGTTGTACAAGTGTGTACAAGGTTGTACAAGTGTGTACAAGGTTGTACAAGTGTGTACAAGGTTGTACAAGTGTACACAAGTTTGTACAAGTGTGTACAAGTTTGTACAAGTGTGTACAAGTTTGTACAAGGTTGTACAAATGTGTACAAGGGTGTACAAAAGTGTACAAGGGTGCACAAGTTTGTACAAGGGTGTACAAGTGTGTACAAGCTTGTACAAGTGTGTACAAGCTTGTACAAGTGTGTACAAGGGTGTACAGGTTTGTACAAGGTTGTACAAGTGTGTACAAGGGTGTACAAGTATGTACAAGAATGTACAATTTTGTACAAGTGTGTACAAGTTTGTAAAAGGTTGTACAAGTGTGTACAAGGGTGTACAAGTGTGTACAAGGTTGTACAAGTGTGTACAAGCTTGAACAAGTGTGTACAAGGTTGTACAAGTGTGTACAAGGTTGTACAAGTGTGTACAAGGTTGCACAAGTGTGTACAAGAGTGTACAATCGTGTACAAGCTTGTACAAGTGTGTACAAGGGTGTACAGGTTTGTACAAGGTTGTACAAGTGTGTACAAGGTTGTACAAGTGTGTACAAGGGTGTACAAGTTTGTACAAGTTTGTACAAATGTATACAAGGGTGTACAAAAGTGTACAAGGGTGCACAAGTTTGTACAAGGGTGTACAAGTTTGTAAAAGGTTGTACAAGTGTGTACAAGGTTGTACAAGTGTGTACAAGGTTGTACAAGTGTGTACAAGCTTGAACAAGTGTGTACAAGGTTGTACAAGTGTGTACAAGGTTGTACAAGTGTGTACAAGGTTGCACAAGTGTGTACAAGAGTGTACAATCGTGTACAAGCTTGTACAAGTGTGTACAAGGGTGTACAGGTTTGTACAAGGTTGTACAAGTGTGTACAAGGTTGTACAAGTGTGTACAAGTTTGTACAAGTTTGTACAAGTTTGTACAAATGTATACAAGGGTGTACAAAAGTGTACAAGGGTGCACAAGTTTGTACAAGGGTGTACAAGTGTGTACAAGCTTGTACAAGTGTGTACAAGCTTGTACAAGTGTGTACAAGGGTGTACAGGTTTGTACAATTTTGTACAAGTGTTTACAAGGGTGTACAAGTATGTACAAGAATGTACAAGTTTGTACAAGTGTGTACAAGTTTGTAAAAGGTTGTACATGTGTGTACAAGGGTGTACAAGTGTGTACAAGGGTGCACAAGTGTGTACAAGGGTGTACAATCGTGTACAAGCTTGTACAAGTGTGTACAAGGGTGTACAGGTTTGTACAAGGTTGTACAAGTGTGTACAAGGGTGTACAAATGTATACAAGGATGTAAAAGTTTGTACAAGTGTGTACAAGTTTGTACAAGGTTGTACAAGTAAGTACAAGTTTGTACAAGAATGTACAAGTGTGTACAAGGTTTTACAATTGTGTAAAAGGTTGTACAAGTGTGTACAAGGTTGTACAAGTGTGTACAAGCTTGTACAAGTGTGTACAAGGTTGTACAAGTGTGTACAAGGTTGTACAAGTGTATACAAGCTTGTACAAGTGTGTACAAGGTTGTACAAGTGTGTACAAGGTTGTTCAAGTGTGTACATGTTTGTACAAGTGTGTTTAAGTTTGTACAAGGTTGTACAAATGTGTACAAGGGTGTACAAAAGTGTTCAAGGATGCACAAGTTTGTACAAGGGTGTACAAGTGTGTACAAGCTTGTACAAGTGTGTACAAGCTTGTACAAGTGTGTACAAGGGTGTACAGGTTTGTACAAGGTTGTACAAGTGTGTACAAGCTTGTACAAGTGTGTACAAGGGTGTACAGGTTTGTACAAGGTTGTACAAGTGTGTACAAGGGTGTACAAGTATGTACAAGAATGTAAAATTTTGTACAAGTGTGTACAAGGGTGTACAAGTGTGTACAAGGTTGTACAAGTGTGTACAAGGTTTTACAATTGTGTACAAGGTTGTACAAGTGTGTACAAGGTTGTACAAGTGTGTACGAGGTTGTACAAGTGTGTACAAGGTTGTACAAGTGTGTACAAGGTTGTACAAGTGTGCACAAGTTTGTACAAGTGTGTACAAGTTTGTACAAGGTTGTACAAATAAGACATCCCTCTAAATAACAAGACATCCCTCCAAATATTAAGACATCCCTCTAAATAACAAGACATCCCTCTAAATAACAAGACATCCCTCTAATAAACTAGACATTCCGCTAAATATTAAGACATCCCTCTAAATAACAAGACATCCCCCCAAATACCAAGACATCCCTCTAAATATTAAGACATCCCTCCAAATAACAAGACAACCCTTTAAAAAACAAGACATCCCTCTAAATAACAAGACATCCCTCTAAATAACAAGACATCCCTCTAAATTTTAAGACATCCCTCCAAATAACAAGACATCCCTCTAAATATTAAGACATCCCTCTAAATAACAAGACAACCCTCTAAATATTAAGACATCCCTTTAAATAACAAGACATCTCTCTAAATAACAAGACATCCCTCTAAATAACAAGACATCCCACTAAATATCAAGACGTCCCTCTAAATAACAAGACATCCCTTTTAAATAACAAGACATTCATCTAAATAACAAGACATCCCTCTAAATAACAAGACATCCCTCCAAATAAAAAGACATCCCTCTAAATAGCAAGACATCCCTCTAAATAACAAGACATCCCTCCAAATAACAAGATATCCCTCTAAATAACAAGACATTCCTCCAAATAACAAGACTTCCCTCCAAATAAGAAGACATCCCTCTAAATAACAAGACATCCCTCTAAATAACAAGACATCCCTCTAAATACCAAGACAACCCTCTAAAAAACAAGACATCCCTCCAAATAACAAGACAACCCTCTAAAAAACAAGACATCCCTCTAAATAAAAAGACATCTCTCCAAATAACAAGACATCCCTCTAAATAACAAGACATCCCACTAAAAAACAAGACATCCCTCTAAATATTAAGACATCCCTCTAAATAACAAGACATCCCTCTAAATAACAAGACATCCCTCTAATAAACTAGACATTCCGCTAAATATTAAGACATCCCTCTAAATAACAAGACATCCCTCTAAATAACAAGACATCCCTCCAAATATGAAGACATCCCTCTAAATAACAAGACATCCCTCTAAATAACAAGACATCCCTCTAAATAACAAGACATCTCTCTAAATATTAAGACATCCCTTCAAATAACAAGACATCCCTCTAAATAACAAGACATCCCTCTAAATAACAAGACATCCCTCTAAATAACAAGACATCCCTCTAAATAACAAGACATCCCTCTAAAAAACAAGACATCCCTCTAAATATTAAGACATCAATCTAAATAACAAGACATCCCTCCAAATAACAAGACAACCTTCTAAAAAACAAAAAAACCCTCTTAATAACAAGACATCTCTCTAAAAAACGAGACATCCCTCTAAATGTCAAGACATCCCTCTAAATAACAAGACATCCATCTATATAACAAGACATTCCTCTAAATATTAAGACATCCCTCTAAATAACAAGACATACCTGTAAATAACAAGACATCCCTCTAAATAACAAGACATCCCATCTAAATTACAACACAACCCTCTAAAAAACAAGACATCCCTCCAAATAACAAGACAACCCTCTAAAAAACAAGACATCCCTCTAAATAACAAGACATCCCTCTAAATAACAAGACATCCCTCTAATAAACTAGACATTCCGCTAAATATTAAGACATCCCTCTAAATAACAAGACATCCCTCTAAATACCAAGACATCCCTCTAAATATTAAGACATCCCTCCAAATAACAAGACAACCCTTTAAAAAACAAGACATCCCTCTAAATAACAAGACATCCCTCTAAATATTAAGACATCCCTTCAAATAACAAGACATCCCTCTAAATAACAAGACATCCCTCTAAATAACAAGACATCCCTCTAAATAGCAAGACATCCCTCTAAATAACAAGACATCCCTCCAAATAACAAGATATCCCTCTAAATAACAAGACATTCCTCCAAATAACAAGACTTCCCTCCAAATAAGAAGACATCCTTCTAAATAACAAGACATCCCTCTAAATAACAAGACATCCCTCTAAATACCAAGACATCCCTCCAAATAAAAAGACATCCCTCTAAATAGCAAGACATCCCTCTAATAAACAAGACATTCCGCTAAATATTAAGACATCCCTCTAAATAACAAGACATCCCTCTAAATATTAAGACATCCCTTTAAATAACAAGACATCTCTCTAAATAACAAGACATCCCTCTAAATAACAAGACATCCCACTAAATAACAAGACATCCCTCTAAATAACAAGACATCCCTTTTAAATAACAAGACATTCCTCTAAATAACAAGACATCCCTCTAAATAACAAGACATCCCTCCAAATAAAAAGACATCCCTCTAAATAGCAAGACATCCCTCTAATAAACAAGACATTCCGCTAAATATTAAGACATCCCTCTAAATAACAAGACATCCCATCTAAATTACAAGACAACCCTCGAAAAAACAAGACATCCCTCCAAATAACAAGACAACCCTCTAAAAAACAAGACATCCCTCTAAATAAAAAGACATCTCTCCAAATAACAAGACATCCCTCTAAATAACAAGACATCCCACTAAAAAACAAGACGTCCCTCTAAATATTAAGACATCCCTCTAAATAACAAGACATCCCTCCAAATATTAAGACATCCCTCTAAATAACAAGACATCCCTCTAAATAACAAGACATCCCTCTAATAAACTAGACATTCCGCTAAATATTAAGACATCCCTCTAAATAACAAGACATCCCTCCAAATACCAAGACATCCCTCTAAATATTAAGACATCCCTCCAAATAACAAGAAAACCCTTTAAAAAACAAGACATCCCTCTAAATAACAAGACATCCCTCTAAATAACAAGACATCCCTCTAAATATTAAGACATCCCTCCAAATAACAAGACATCCCTCTAAATATTAAGACATCCCTCTAAATAACAAGACATCCCTCTAAATATTAAGACATCCCTTTAAATAACAAGACATCCCTCTAAATAACAAGACATCCCTCTAAATAACAAGACATCCCACTAAATAACAAGACGTCCCTCTAAATAACAAGACATCCCTTTTAAATAACAAGACATTCCTCTAAATAACGAGACATCCCTCTAAATAACAAGACATCCCTCCAAATAAAAAGACATCCCTCTAAATAGCAAGACATCCCTCTAAATAACAAGACATCCCTCCAAATAACAAGATATCCCTCTAAATAACAAGACATTCCTCCAAATAACAAGACTTCCCTCCAAATAAGAAGACATCCTTCTAAATAACAAGACATCCCTCTAAATAACAAGACATCCCTCTAAATACCAAGACATCCCTCCAAATAACAAGACAACCCTTTAAAAAACAAGACATCCCTCTAAATAACAAGACATCCCTCTAAATAACAAGACATCCCTCTGAATATTAAGACATCCCTTCAAATAACAAGACATCCCTCTAAATATTAAGACATCCCTCTAAATAACAAGACACCCTCTAAATATTAAGACATGCCTTTAAATAACAAGACATCTCTCTAAATAACAAGACATCCCTCTAAATAACAAGACATCCCTCTAAATAACAAGACATCCCACTAAATATCAAGACGTCCCTCTAAATAACAAGACATCCCTTTTAAATAACAAGACATTCATCTAAATAACAAGACATCCCTCTAAATAACAAGACATCCCTCCAAATAAAAAGACATCCCTCTAAATAGCAAGACATCCCTCTAAATAACAAGACATCCCTCCAAATAACAAGATATCCCTCTAAATAACAAGACATTCCTCCAAATAACAAGACTTCCCTCCAAATAAGAAGACATCCCTTTAAATAACAAGACATCCCTCTAAATAACAAGACATCCCTCTAAATACCAAGACAACCCTCTAAAAAACAATACATCCCTCCAAATAACAAGACAACCCTCTAAAAAACAAGACATCCCTCTAAATAAAAAGACATCTCTCCAAATAACAAGACATCCCTCTAAATAACCAGACATCCCACTAAAAAACAAGACATCCCTCTAAATATTAAGACATCCCTCTAAATAACAAGACATCCCTCTAATAAACTAGACATTCCGCTAAATATTAAGACATCCCTCTAAATAACAAGACATCCCTCTAAATAACAAGACATCCCTCCAAATATGAAGACATCCCTCTAAATAACAAGACATCCCTCTAAATAACAAGACATCCCTCTAAATAACAAGACATCTCTCTAAATATTAAGACATCCCTTCAAATAACAAGACATCCCTCTAAATAACAAGACATCCCTCTAAATAACAAGACATCCCTCTAAATAACAAGACATCCCTCTAAATAACAAGACATCCCTCTAAAAAACAAGACATCCCTCTAAATATTAAGACATCAATCTAAATAACAAGACATCCCTCCAAATAACAAGACAACCTTCTAAAAAACAAAAAAACCCTCTTAATAACAAGACATCTCTCTAAAAAACAAGACATCCCTCTAAATGTCAAGACATCCCTCTAAATAACAAGACATCCATCTATATAACAAGACATTACTCTAAATATTAAGACATCCCTCTAAATAACAAGACATACCTGTAAATAACAAGACATCCCTCTAAATAACAAGACATCCCATCTAAATTACAACACAACCCTCTAAAAAACAAGACATCCCTCCAAATAACAAGACAACCCTCTAAAAAACAAGACATCCCTCTAAATAACAAGACATCCCTCTAAATAACAAGACATCCCTTTAATAAACTAGACATTCCGCTAAATATTAAGACATCCCTCTAAATAACAAGACATCCCTCTAAATACCAAGACATCCCTCTAAATATTAAGACATCCCTCCAAATAACAAGACAACCCTTTAAAAAACAAGACATCCCTCTAAATAACAAGACATCCCTCTAAATAAAAAGACATCCCTCTAAATATTAAGACATCCCTTCAAATAACAAGACATCCCTCTAAATATTAAGACATCCCTCTAAATAACAAGACATCCCTCTAAAAATTAAGACATCCCTTTAAATAACAAGACATCTCTCTAAATAACAAGACATCCCTCTAAATAACAAGACATCCCACTAAATAACAAGACATCCCTCTAAATAACAAGACATCCCTTTTAAATAACAAGACATTCCTCTAAATAACAATACATCCCTCTAAATAACAAGACATCCCTCCAAATAAAAAGACATCCCTCTAAATAGCAAGACATCCCTCTAATAAACAAGACATTCCGCTAAATATTAAGACATCCCTCTAAATAACAAGACATCCCTCTAAATATTAAGACATCCCTTTAAATAACAAGACATCTCTCTAAATAACAAGACATCCCTCTAAATAACAAGACATCCCACTAAATAACAAGACATCCCTCTAAATAACAAGACATCCCTTTTAAATAACAAGACATTCCTCTAAATAACAAGACATCCCTCTAAATAACAAGACATCCCTCCAAATAAAAAGACATCCCTCTAAATAGCAAGACATCTCTCTAATAAACAAGACATTCCGCTAAATATTAAGACATCCCTCTAAATAACAAGACATCCCATCTAAATTACAAGACAACCCTCGAAAAAACAAGACATCCCTCCAAATAACAAGACAACCCTCTAAAAAACAAGACATCCCTCTAAATAAAAAGACATCTCTCCAAATAACAAGACATCCCTCTAAATAACAAGACATCCCACTAAAAAACAAGACATCCCTCTAAATATTAAGACATCCCTCTAAATAACAAGACATCCCTCCAAATATTAAGACATCCCTCTAAATAACAAGACATCCCTCTAAATAACAAGACATCCCTCTAATAAACTAGACATTCCGCTAAATATTAAGACATCCCTCTAAATAACAAGACATCCCTCCAAATACCAAGACATCCCTCTAAATATTAAGACATCCCTCCAAATAACAAGAAAACCCTTTAAAAAACAAGACATCCCTCTTAATAACAAGACATCCCTCTAAATATTAAGACATCCCTCCAAATAACAAGACATCCCTCTAAATATTAAGACATCCCTCTAAATAACAAGACATCCCTCTAAATATTAAGACATCCCTTTAAATAACAAGACATCCCTCTAAATAACAAGACATCCCTCTAAATAACAAGACATCCCACTAAATAACAAGACGTCCCTCTAAATAACAAGACATCCCTTTTAAATAACAAGACATTCCTCTAAATAACGAGACATCCCTCTAAATAACAAGACATCCCTCCAAATAAAAAGACATCCCTCTAAATAGCAAGACATCCCTCTAAATAACAAGACATCCCTCCAAATAACAAGATATCCCTCTAAATAACAAGACATTCCTCCAAATAACAAGACTTCCCTCCAAATAAGAAGACATCCTTCTAAATAACAAGACATCCCTCTAAATAACAAGACATCCCTCTAAATACCAAGACATCCCTCCAAATAACAAGACAACCCTTTAAAAAACAAGACATCCCTCTAAATAACAAGACATCCCTCTAAATAACAAGACATCCCTCTAAATATTAAGACATCCCTTCAAATAACAAGACATCCCTCTAAATATTAAGACATCCCTCTAAATAACAAGACATCCCTCTAAATATTAAGACATCCCTTTAAATAACAAGACATCTCTCTAAATAACAAGACATCCCTCTAAATAACAAGACATCCCTCTAAATATTAAGACATCCCTCCAAATAACAAGACATCCCTCTAAATATTAAGACATCCCTCTAAATAACAAGACATCCCTCTAAATATTAAGACATCCCTTTAAATAACAAGACATCTCTCTAAATAACAAGACATCCCTCTAAATAACAAGACATCCCACTAAATAACAAGACATCCCTCTAAATAACAAGACATCCCTTTTAAATAACAAGACATTCCTCTAAATAACAAGACATCCCTCTAAATAACAAGACATCCCTCCAAATAACAAGACAACCTTCTAAAAAACAAAAAAACCCTCTTAATAACAAGACATCTCTCTAAAAAACAAGACATCCCTCTAAATGTCAAGACATCCCTCTAAATAACAAGACATCCATCTATATAACAAGACATTCCTCTAAATATTAAGACATCCCTCTAAATAACAAGACATACCTGTAAATAACAAGACATCCCTCTAAATAACAAGACATCCCATCTAAATTACAACACAACCCTCTAAAAAACAAGACATCCCTCCAAATAACAAGACAACCCTCTAAAAAACAAGACATCCCTCTAAATAACAAGACATCCCTCTAAATAACAAGACATCCCTCTAATAAACTAGACATTCCGCTAAATATTAAGACATCCCTCTAAATAACAAGACATCCCTCTAAATACCAAGACATCCCTCTAAATATTAAGACATCCCTCCAAATAACAAGACAACCCTTTAAAAAACAAGACATCCCTCTAAATAAAAAAGACATCCCTCTAAATATTAAGACATCCCTTCAAATAACAAGACATCCCTCTAAATATTAAGACATCCCTCTAAATAACAAGACATCCCTCTAAATATTAAGACATCCCTTTAAATAACAAGACATCTCTCTAAATAACAAGACATCCCTCTAAATAACAAGACATCCCACTAAATAACAAGACATCCCTCTAAATAACAAGACATCCCTTTTAAATAACAAGACATTCCTCTAAATAACAATACATCCCTCTAAATAACAAGACATCCCTCCAAATAAAAAGACATCCCTCTAAATAGCAAGACATCCCTCTAATAAACAAGACATTCCGCTAAATATTAAGACATCCCTCTAAATAACAAGACATCCCTCTAAATATTAAGACATCCCTTTAAATAACAAGACATCTCTCTAAATAACAAGACATCCCTCTAAATAACAAGACATCCCACTAAATAACAAGACATCCCTCTAAATAACAAGACATCCCTTTTAAATAACAAGACATTCCTCTAAATAACAAGACATCCCTCTAAATAACAAGACATCCCTCCAAATAAAAAGACATCCCTCTAAATAGCAAGACATCCCTCTAATAAACAAGACATTCCGCTAAATATTAAGACATCCCTCTAAATAACAAGACATCCCATCTAAATTACAAGACAACCCTCGAAAAAACAAGACATCCCTCCAAATAACAAGATAACCCTCTAAAAAACAAGACATCCCTCTAAATAAAAAGACATCTCTCCAAATAACAAGACATCCCTCTAAATAACAAGACATCCCACTAAAAAACAAGACATCCCTCTAAATATTAAGACATCCCTCTAAATAACAAGACATCCCTCCAAATATTAAGACATCCCTCTAAATAACAAGACATCCCTCTAAATAACAAGACATCCCTCTAATAAACTAGACATTCCGCTAAATATTAAGACATCCCTCTAAATAACAAGACATCCCTCTAAATACCAAGACATCCCTCTAAATATTAAGACATCCCTCCAAATAACAAGAAAACCCTTTAAAAAACAAGACATCCCTCTAAATAACAAGACATCCCTCTAAATAACAAGACATCCCTCTAAATATTAAGACATCCCTCCAAATAACAAGACATCCCTCTAAATATTAAGACATCCCTCTAAATAACAAGACATCCCTCTAAATATTAAGACATCCCTTTAAATAACAAGACATCCCTCTAAATAACAAGACATCCCTCTAAATAACAAGACATCCCACTAAATAACAAGACGTCCCTCTAAATAACAAGACATCCCTTTTAAATAACAAGACATTCCTCTAAATAACGAGACATCCCTCTAAATAACAAGACATCCCTCCAAATAAAAAGACATCCCTCTAAATAGCAAGACATCCCTCTAAATAACAAGACATCCCTCCAAATAACAAGATATCCCTCTAAATAACAAGACATTCCTCCAAATAACAAGACTTCCCTCCAAATAAGAAGACATCCTTCTAAATAACAAGACATCCCTCTAAATAACAAGACATCCCTCTAAATACCAAGACATCCCTCCAAATAACAAGACAACCCTTTAAAAAACAAGACATCCCTCTAAATAACAAGACATCCCTCTAAATAACAAGACATCCCTCTAAATATTAAGACATCCCTTCAAATAACAAGACATCCCTCTAAATATTAAGACATCCCTCTAAATAACAAGACATCCCTCTAAATATTAAGACATCCCTTTAAATAACAAGACATCTCTCTAAATAACAAGACATCCCTCTAAATATTAAGACATCCCTCCAAATAACAAGACATCCCTCTAAATATTAAGACATCCCTCTAAATAACAAGACATCCCTCTAAATATTAAGACATCCCTTTAAATAACAAGACATCTCTCTAAATAACAAGACATCCCTCTAAATAACAAGACATCCCACTAAATAACAAGACATCCCTCTAAATAACAAGACATCCCTTTTAAATAACAAGACATTCCTCTAAATAACAAGACATCCCTCTAAATAACAAGACATCCCTCCAAATAACAAGAAATCCCTCAAAATAGCAAGACATCCCTCTAAATATTAAGACATCCCTTCAAATAACAAGACATCCCTCTAAATAACAAGACATCCCTCTAAATAACAAGACATCCCTCTAAATAAAAAGACATCCCTCTAAATAACTAGACATCCCTCCAAATACCAAGACATCCCTCTAAATAACTAGACATCCCTCTAAATAAAAAGACATCCCTCTAAATAACTAGACATCCCTCCAAATACCAAGACATCCCTCTAAATAACAAGACATCCCTCTAAATAACAAGACATACCTCCAAATAACAAGACATCCCTCTAAATTATAAGACATCCCTCTTAATAACAAGCATCCCTCCAAATAACAAGACATCCCTCTAAATAACAAGACATCCCTCCAAATATGAAGACATCCCTCCAAATATGAAGACATCCCTCTAAATAACAAGACATCCCTCTAAATAACAAGACATCTCTCTAAATATTAAGACATCCCTTCAAATAACAAGACATCCCTCTAAATAACAAGACATCCCTCTAAATAACAAGACATCCCTCTAAATAACAAGACATCCCTCTAAATAACAAGACATCCCTCTAAAAAACAAGACATCCCTCTAAATATTAAGACATCAATCTAAATAACAAGACATCCCTCCAAATAACAAGACAACCCTCTAAAAAACAAAAAAACCCTCTAAATAACAAGACATCCCTCTAAATAACAAGACATCCCACTAAAAAACAAGACATCCCTCTAAATATTAAGACATCCCTCTAAATAACAAGACATCCCTCCAAATATTAAGACATCCCTCTAAATAACAAGACATCCCTCTAAATAACAAGACATCCCTCTAATAAACTAGACATTCCGCTAAATATTAAGACATCCCTCTAAATAACAAGACATCCCTCCAAATACCAAGACATCCCTCTAAATATTAAGACATCCCTCCAAATAACAAGACATCCCTCTAAATATTAAGACATCCCTCTAAATAACAAGACATCCCTCTAAATATTAAGACATCCCTTTAAATAACAAGACATCCCTCTAAATAACAAGACATCCCTCTAAATAACAAGACATCCCACTAAATAACAAGACGTCCCTCTAAATAACAAGACATCCCTTTTAAATAACAAGACATTCCTCTAAATAACGAGACATCCCTCTAAATAACAAGACATCCCTCCAAATAAAAAGACATCCCTCTAAATAGCAAGACATCCCTCTAAATAACAAGACATCCCTCCAAATAACAAGATATCCCTCTAAATAACAAGACATTCCTCCAAATAACAAGACTTCCCTCCAAATAAGAAGACATCCTTCTAAATAACAAGACATCCCTCTAAATAACAAGACATCCCTCTAAATACCAAGACATCCCTCCAAATAACAAGACAACCCTTTAAAAAACAAGACATCCCTCTAAATAACAAGACATCCCTCTAAATAACAAGACATCCCTCTAAATATTAAGACATCCCTTCAAATAACAAGACATCCCTCTAAATATTAAGACATCCCTCTAAATAACAAGACATCCCTCTAAATATTAAGACATCCCTTTAAATAACAAGACATCTCTCTAAATAACAAGACATCCCTCTAAATAACAAGACATCCCTCTAAATATTAAGACATCCCTCCAAATAACAAGACATCCCTCTAAATATTAAGACATCCCTCTAAATAACAAGACATCCCTCTAAATATTAAGACATCCCTTTAAATAACAAGACATCTCTCTAAATAACAAGACATCCCTCTAAATAACAAGACATCCCACTAAATAACAAGACATCCCTCTAAATAACAAGACATCCCTTTTAAATAACAAGACATTCCTCTAAATAACAAGACATCCCTCTAAATAACAAGACATCCCTCCAAATAACAAGAAATCCCTCAAAATAGCAAGACATCCTCTAAATATTAAGACATCCCTTCAAATAACAAGACATCCCTCTAAATAACAAGACATCCCTCTAAATAACAAGACATCCCTCTAAATAAAAAGACATCCCTCTAAATAACTAGACATCCCTCCAAATACCAAGACATCCCTCTAAATAACAAGACATCCCTCTAAATAAAAAGACATCCCTCTAAATAACTAGACATCCCTCCAAATACCAAGACATCCCTCTAAATAACAAGACATCCCTCTAAATAACAAGACATACCTCCAAATAACAAGACATCCCTCTAAATTATAAGACATCCCTCTTAATAACAAGCATCCCTCCAAATAACAAGACATCCCTCTAAATAACAAGACATCCCTCCAAATATGAAGACATCCCTCCAAATATGAAGACATCCCTCTAAATAACAAGACATCCCTCTAAATAACAAGACATCTCTCTAAATATTAAGACATCCCTTCAAATAACAAGACATCCCTCTAAATAACAAGACATCCCTCTAAATAACAAGACATCCCTCTAAATAACAAGACATCCCTCTAAATAACAAGACATCCCTCTAAAAAACAAGACATCCCTCTAAATATTAAGACATCAATCTAAATAACAAGACATCCCTCCAAATAACAAGACAACCCTCTAAAAAACAAAAAAACCCTCTAAATAACAAGACATCCCTCTAAATAACAAGACATCCCACTAAAAAACAAGACATCCCTCTAAATATTAAGACATCCCTCTAAATAACAAGACATCCCTCCAAATATTAAGACATCCCTCTAAATAACAAGACATCCCTCTAAATAACAAGACATCCCTCTAATAAACTAGACATTCCGCTAAATATTAAGACATCCCTCTAAATAACAAGACATCCCTCCAAATACCAAGACATCCCTCTAAATATTAAGACATCCCTCCAAATAACAAGAAAACCCTTTAAAAAACAAGACATCCCTCTAAATAACAAGACATCCCTCTAAATAACAAGACATCCCTCTAAATATTAAGACATCCCTCCAAATAACAAGACATCCCTCTAAATATTAAGACATCCCTCTAAATAACAAGACATCCCTCTAAATATTAAGACATCCCTTTAAATAACAAGACATCTCTCTAAATAACAAGACATCCCTCTAAATAACAAGACATCCCACTAAATAACAAGACGTCCCTCTAAATAACAAGACATCCCTTTAAAATAACAAGACATTCCTCTAAATAACAAGACATCCCTCTAAATAACAAGACATCCCTCCAAATAAAAAGACATCCCTCTAAATAGCAAGACATCCCTCTAAATAACAAGACATCCCTCCAAATAACAAGATATCCCTCTAAATAACAAGACATTCCTCAAAATAACAAGACTTCCCTCCAAATAAGAAGACATTCCTCTAAATAACAAGACATCCCTCTAAATAACAAGACATCCCTCTAAATACCAAGACATCCCTCTAAATATTAAGACATCCCTCCAAATAACAAGACAACCCTTTAAAAAACAAGACATCCCTCTAAATAACAAGACATCCCTCTAAATAACAAGACATCCCTCTAAATATTAAGACATCCCTTCAAATAA
>NW_026543095.1:0-57013 GCF_028750875.1 Macrosteles quadrilineatus | reverse complement strand
GGTGTACAAGTGTGTACGATAAGTAAAAGTGTGTACAAGGGTGTACAAGGTTGTACAAGTGTGTACAAGGTTGTACAATTGTGTACAAGGCTGTACAACTGTGTACAAGGCTGTACAAGTGTGTACAAGGCTGTACAAGTGTGTACAAGGCTGTACAAGTGTGTACAAGGTTGTACAAGTGTGTACAAGGTTGTACAATTGTGTACAAGGCTGTACAACTGTGTACAAGGTTGTACAATTGTGTACAAGGCTGTACAAGTGTGTACAAGGTTGTACAAGTGTGTACAAGGTTGTACAAGTGTGTACAAGGATGTACAAGTGTGTACAAGGATGTACAAGTTTGTACAAGGGTGTACAAGTGTGTACGATGTGTAAAAGTTTGTACAAGGGTGTACAAGGTTGTACAAGTATGTACAAGGTTGTACAATTGTGTACAAGGCTGTACAACTGTGTACAAGGTTGTACAATTGTGTACAAGGCTGTACAAGTGTGTACAAGGTTGTACAAGTGTGTACAAGGTTGTACAAGTGTGTACAAGGTTGTACAAGTTTGTACAAGGGTGTACAAGTGTGTACGATGTGTAAAAGTTTGTACAAGGGTGTACAACGTTGTACAAGTGTGTACAAGGTTGTACAATTGTGTACAAGGCTGTACAATTTTGTACAAGGCTGTACAAGTGTGTACAAGGTTGTACAATTGTGTACAAGGCTGTACAATTGTGTACAAGGTTGTACAAGTGTGTACAAGGTTGTACAAGTGTGTACAAGGTTGTACAATTGTGTACAAGGCTGTACAAGTGTGTACAAGGTTGTACAAGTGTGTACAAGGTTGTACAAGTGTGTACAAGGTTGTACAAGTGTGTCCAAGGTTGTACAAGTGTGTACAAGTCTGTACAAGTGTGTACAAGGTTGTACAATTGTGTGTCAGGTTGTACAAGTGTGTACAAGGTTGTACAAGTGTGTACAAGGGTGTACAATCGTGTACAAGGATGTACAAGTTTGTACAAGTTTGTACAAGGATGTACAAGTTTGTACAAGTTTGTACAAGTTTGTACAAGGTTGTACAAGTGTGTACAAGGATGTACAAGTTTGTACAAGGGAGTACAAGTTTGTACAAGATTGTACAAGTGTGTACTGGGTTGTACAAGTGTGTACAAGATTGTATAAGTTTGTACAAGGTTGTACAAGTGTGTACAAGGGAGTACAAGTGTGTACAAATGTGTACAAGTTTTACAAGGTTGTACAAGTGTGTACAAGGTTGTACAAGTGTGTACAAGGTTGTACAAGTGTGTACAAGCTTGTACAAGTGTGTACAAGGGTGTACAAGTGTGTACAAGGTTGTACAAGTGTGCACAAGCTTGTACAAGTGTGTACAAGGGTGTACAAGTGTGTACAAGGTTGTACAAGTTTTTACATGGTTGTACAAGTGTGTACAAGGTTGTACAAGGTTGTACAAGTGTGTACAAGGTTGTACAAGTGTGTACAAGGTTGTACAAGAGTGTACAAGGTTGTACAAATGTGTACAAGGGTGTACAAAAGTGTACAAGGGTGCACAAGTTTGAACAAAGGTGTACAAGTGTATACAAGCTTGTACAAGTGTGTACAAGCATGTACAAGTGTGTACAAGCATGTACAAGTGTGTACAAGGGTGTACAGGTTTGTACAAGGTTGTACAAGTGTGTACAAGGGTGTACAAGTGTGTACAAGGTTGTACAAGTGTGTACAAGCTTGTACAAGTGTGTACAAGGGTGTACAAGTGTGTACAAGGTTGTACAAGTGTGTACAAGCTTGTACAAGTGTGTACAAGGGTGTACAAGTGTGTACAAGGTTGTACAAGTTTTTACATGGTTGTACAAGTGTGTACAAGGTTGTACAAGGTTGTACAAGTGTGTACAAGGTTGTACAAGAGTGTACAAGGTTGTACAAGTGTGTACAAGGTTGTACAAGTGTGTACAAGGTTGTACAAGTGTGTACAAGGTTGTACAAGTGTGTACAAGGTTGTACAAGTGTGTACAAGGTTGTACAAGTGTGTACAAGGTTGTACAAGTGTGTACAAGGTTGTACAAGTGTGTACAAGGTTGTACAAGTGTGTACAAGGTTGTACAGGTGTGTACAAGGTTGTACAAGTGTGTACAAGGTTGTACAAGTGTGTACAAGGTTGTACAAGTGTGTACAAGGGTGTACAAGTGTGTACAAGGTTGTACAAGTTTTTACAAGGTTGTACAAGTGTGTACAAGGGTGTAAAATCGTGTACAAGGATGTACAAGTTTGTACAAGTTTGTACAAGGTTGTACAAGTGTGTACAAGGATGTACAAGTTTGTACAAGGGTGTACAAGTGTGTACGATAAGTAAAAGTGTGTACAAGGGTGAGCAAGGTTGTACAAGTGTGTACAAGGTTGTACAAGTGTGTACAAGGTTGTACAAGTGTGTACAAGGTTGTACAAGTGTGTACAAGGTTGTACAAGTGTGTACAAGGGTGTACAAGTGTGTACAAGGTTGTACAAGTTTTTACAAGGTTGTACAAGTGTGTACAAGGGTGTAAAATCGTGTACAAGGATGTACAAGTTTGTACAAGTTTGTACAAGGTTGTACAAGTGTGTACAAGGATGTACAAGTTTGTACAAGGGTGTACAAGTGTTTACGATAAGTAAAAGTGTGTACAAGGGTGTACAAGGTTGTACAAGTGTGTACAAGGTTGTACAATTGTGTACAAGGCTGTACAACTGTGTACAAGGTTGTACAATTGTGTACAAGGCTGTACAAGTGTGTACAAGGTTGTACAAGTGTGTACAAGGTTGTACAAGTGTGTACAAGGATGTACAAGTTTGTACAAGGGTGTACAAGTGTGTACGATGTGTAAAAGTTTGTACAAGGGTGTACAAGGTTGTACAAGTGTGTACAAGGTTGTACAATTGTGTACAAGGCTGTACAATTTTGTACAAGGCTGTACAAGTGTGTACAAGGCTGTACAAGTGTGTACAAGGTTGTACAATTGTGTACAAGGCTGTACAATTGTGTACAAGGTTGTACAATTGTGTACAAGGTTGTACAAGTGTGTACAAGGTTGTACAAGTGTGTACAAGGTTGTACAAGTTTTTACAAGGTTGTACAAGTGTGTACAAGGGTGTAAAATCGTGTACAAGGATGTACAAGTTTGTACAAGTTTGTACAAGGTTGTACATGTGTGTACAAGGATGTACAAGTTTGTACAAGGGTGTACAAGTGTGTACGATAAGTAAAAGTGTGTACAAGGGTGTACAAGGTTGTACAAGTGTGTACAAGGTTGTACAATTGTGTACAAGGCTGTACAACTGTGTACAAGGTTGTACAATTGTGTACAAGGCTGTACAAGTGTGTACAAGGTTGTACAAGTGTGTACAAGGTTGTACAAGTGTGTACAAGGATGTACAAGTTTGTACAAGGGTGTACAAGTGTGTACGATGTGTAAAAGTTTGTACAAGGGTGTACAAGGTTGTACAAGTGTGTACAAGGTTGTACAATTGTGTACAAGGCTGTACAATTTTGTACAAGGCTGTTCAAGTGTGTACAAGGCTGTACAAGTGTGTACAAGGTTGTACAAGTGTGTACAAGGTTGTACAATTGTGTACAAGGCTGTACAACTGTGTACAAGGTTGTACAATTGTGTACAAGGCTGTACAAGTGTGTACAAGGTTGTACAAGTGTGTACAAGGTTGTACAAGTGTGTACAAGGATGTACAAGTTTGTACAAGGGTGTACAAGTGTGTACGATGTGTAAAAGTTTGTACAAGGGTGTACAAGGTTGTACAAGTATGTACAAGGTTTTACAATTGTGTACAAGGCTGTACAACTGTGTACAAGGTTGTACAATTGTGTACAAGGCTGTACAAGTGTGTACAAGGTTGTACAAGTGTGTACAAGGTTGTACAAGTGTGTACAAGGATGTACAAGTTTGTACAAGGGTGTACAAGTGTGTACGATGTGTAAAAGTTTGTACAAGGGTGTACAAGGTTGTACAAGTGTGTACAAGGTTGTACAATTGTGTACAAGGCTGTACAATTTTGTACAAGGCTGTACAAGTGTGTACAAGGTTGTACAATTGTGTACAAGGCTGTACAATTGTGTACAAGGTTGTACAAGTGTGTACAAGGTTGTACAAGTGTGTACAAGGTTGTACAATTGTGTACAAGGCTGTACAAGTGTGTACAAGGTTGTACAAGTGTGTACAAGGTTGTACAAGTGTGTCCAAGGTTGTACAAGTGTGTACAAGTCTGTACAAGTGTGTACAAGGTTGTACAATTGTGTGTCAGGTTGTACAAGTGTGTACAAGGTTGTACAAGTGTGTACAAGGGTGTACAATCGTGTACAAGGATGTACAAGTTTGTACAAGTTTGTACAAGTTTGTACAAGGTTGTACAAGTGTGTACAAGGATGTACAAGTTTGTACAAGGGAGTACAAGTTTGTACAAGATTGTACAAGTGTGTACTGGGTTGTACAAGTGTGTACAAGATTGTATAAGTTTGTACAAGGTTGTACAAGTGTGTACAAGGGAGTACAAGTGTGTACAAATGTGTACAAGTGTGTACAAGGTTGTACAAGTGTGTACAAGGTTGTACAAGTGTGTACAAGGTTGTACAAGTGTGTACAAGCTTGTACAAGTGTGTACAAGGGTGTACAAGTGTGTACAAGGTTGTACAAGTGTGTACAAGCTTGTACAAGTGTGTACAAGCTTGTACAAGTGTGTACAAGGGTGTACAAGTGTGTACAAGGTTGTACAAGTTTTTACATGGTTGTACAAGTGTGTACAAGGTTGTACAAGGTTGTACAAGTGTGTACAAGGTTGTACAAGTGTGTACAAGGTTGTACAAGAGTGTACAAGGTTGTACAAATGTGTACAAGGGTGTACAAAAGTGTACAAGGGTGCACAAGTTTGAACAAAGGTGTACAAGTGTATACAAGCTTGTACAAGTGTGTACAAGCATGTACAAGTGTGTACAAGGGTGTACAGGTTTGTACAAGGTTGTACAAGTGTGTACAAGGGTGTACAAGTGTGTACAAGGTTGTACAAGTGTGTACAAGCTTGTACAAGTGTGTACAAGGGTGTACAAGTGTGTACAAGGTTGTACAAGTGTGTACAAGCTTGTACAAGTGTGTACAAGGGTGTACAAGTGTGTACAAGGTTGTACAAGTTTTTACATGGTTGTACAAGTGTGTACAAGGTTGTACAAGGTTGTACAAGTGTGTACAAGGTTGTACAAGAGTGTACAAGGTTGTACAAGTGTGTACAAGGTTGTACAAGTGTGTACAAGGTTGTACAAGTGTGTACAAGGTTGTACAAGTGTGTACAAGGTTGTACAAGTGTGTACAAGGTTGTACAAGTGTGTACAAGTTTGTACAAGTGTGTACAAGGTTGTACAAGTGTGTACAAGGTTGTACAAGTGTGTACAAGGTTGTACAAGTGTGTACAAGGGTGTACAAGTGTGTACAAGGGTGTAAAATCGTGTACAAGGATGTACAAGTTTGTACAAGTTTGTACAAGGTTGTACAAGTGTGTACAAGGATGTACAAGTTTGTACAAGTGTGTACAAGTGTGTACGATAAGTAAAAGTGTGTACAAGGGTGTACAAGGTTGTACAAGTGTGTACAAGGTTGTACAATTGTGTACAAGGCTGTACAACTGTGTACAAGGTTGTACAATTGTGTACAAGGCTGTACAAGTGTGTACAAGGTTGTACAAATGTGTACAAGGTTGTACAAGTGTGTACAAGGATGTACAAGTTTGTACAAGGGTGTACAAGTGTGTACGATGTGTAAAAGTTTGTACAAGGGTGTACAAGGTTGTACAAGTGTGTACAAGGTTGTACAATTGTGTACAAGGCTGTACAATTTTGTACAAGGCTGTACAAGTGTGTACAAGGCTGTACAAGTGTGTACAAGGTTGTACAATTGTGTACAAGGCTGTACAATTGTGTACAAGGTTGTACAAGTGTGTACAAGGTTGTACAATTGTGTACAAGGCTGTACAAGTGTGTACAAGGCTGTACAAGTGTGTACAAGGTTGTACAAGTGTGTACAAGGTTGTACAAGTGTGTACAAGGTTGTACAAGTGTGTACAAGGTTGTACAAGTGAGTACAAGGTTGTACAAGTGTGTACAAGGTTGTACAAGTTTTTACAAGGTTGTACAAGTGTGTACAAGGGTGTAAAATCGTGTACAAGGATGTACAAGTTTGTACAAGTTTGTACAAGGTTGTACAAGTGTGTACAAGGATGTACAAGTTTGTACAAGGGTGTACAAGTGTGTACGATAAGTAAAAGTGTGTACAAGGGTGTACAAGGTTTCCAATGTGTACAAGGTTGTACAATTGTGTACAAGGCTGTACAACTGTGTACAAGGTTGTACAATTGTGTACAAGGCTGTACAAGTGTGTACAAGGTTGTACAAGTGTGTACAAGGTTGTACAAGTGTTTACAAGGATGTACAAGTTTGTACAAGGGTGTACAAGTGTGTACGATGTGTAAAAGTTTGTACAAGGGTGTACAAGGTTGTACAAGTGTGTACAAGGTTGTACAATTGTGTACAAGGCTGTACAATTGTGTACAAGGCTTTACAAGTGTGTACAAGGCTGTACAAGTGTGTACAAGGTTGTACAAGTGTGTACAAGGCTGTACAATTTTTACAAGGCTGTACAAGTGTGTACAAGGTTGTACAATTGTGTACAAGGCTGTACAATTGTGTACAAGGCTGTACAACTGTGTACAAGGTTGTACAATTGTGTACAAGGCTGTACAAGTGTGTACAAGGTTGTACAAGTGTGTACAAGGTTGTACAAGTGTGTACAAGGATGTACAAGTTTGTACAAGGGTGTACAAGTGTGTACGATGTGTAAAAGTTTGTACAAGGGTGTACAAGGTTGTACAAGTGTGTACAAGGTTGTACAATTGTGTACAAGGCTGTACAACTGTGTACAAGGTTGTACAATTGTGTACAAGGCTGTACAAGTGTGTACAAGGTTGTACAAGTGTGTATAAGGTTGTACAAGTGTGTACAAGGATGTACAAGTTTGTACAAGGGTGTACAAGTGTGTACGATGTGTAAAAGTTTGTACAAGGGTGTACAAGGTTGTACAAGTGTGTACAAGGTTGTACAATTGTGTACAAGGCTGTACAATTTTGTACAAGGCTGTACAAGTGTGTACAAGGTTGTACAATTGTGTACAAGGCTGTACAATTGTGTACAAGGTTGTACAAGTGTGTACAAGGTTGTACAAGTGTGTACAAGGTTGTACAATTGTGTACAAGGCTGTACAAGTGTGTACAAGGTTGTACAAGTGTGTACAAGGTTGTACAAGTGTGTACAAGGTTGTACAAGTGTGTACAAGGTTGTACAAGTGTGTACAAGGTTGTACAAGTGTGTACAAGGTTGTACAATTGTGTGTCAGGTTGTACAAGTGTGTACAAGGTTGTACAAGTGTGTACAAGGTTGTACAAGTGTGTACAAGGGTGTACAATCGTGTACAAGGATGTACAAGTTTGTACAAGTTTGTACAAGGTTGTACAAGTGTGTACAAGGATGTACAAGTTTGTACAAGGTTGTACAAGTGTGTACAAGGATGTACAAGTTTGTACAAGGGAGTACAAGTTTGTACAAGATTGTACAAGTGTGTACTGGGTTGTACAAGTGTGTACAAGATTGTATAAGTTTGTACAAGGATGTACAAGTGTGTACAAGGGTGTACAAGTGTGTACAAATGTGTACAAGTTTTACAAGGTTGTACAAGTGTGTACAAGGTTGTACAAGTTGTGTACAAGGTTGTACATGTGTGTACAAGGGTGTACAAGTTTTTACAAGGCTGTACAAGTGTGTACAAGGTTGTACAAGGTTGTACAAGGCTGTACAAGTGTGTACAAGGTTGTACAAGGTTGTACAAGTGTGTACATTGTGTACAAGTTTTTACAAGGTTGTACAAGTGTGTACAAGGTTGTACAAGTGTGTACAAGGCTGTACAATTGTGTACAAGGTTGTACAAGTGTGTACAAGGTTGTACAAGTGTGTACAAGGTTGTACAATTGTGTACAAGGCTGTACAAGTGTGTACAAGGTTGTACAAGTGTGTACAAGGCTGTACAATTGTGTACAAGGTTGTACAAGTGTGTACAAGGTTGTACAAGTGTGTACAAGGTTGTACAATTGTGTACAAGGCTGTACAAGTGTGTTCAAGGTTGTACAAGTGTGTACAAGGTTGTACAAGTGTGTACAAGGGTGTACAATTGTGTACAAGGATGTACAAGTGTGTACAAGGTTGTACAAGTGTGTACAAGGATGTACAAGTTTGTACAAGAGCTGTACAAGTGTGTACGAAGTGTAAAAGTTTGTACAAGGGTGTACAAGTTTGTACAAGTGTGTACAAGGTTGTACAATTGTGTACAAGGCTGTACAAGTGTGTACAAGGTTGTACAATTTTGTACAAGGCTGTACAAGTGTGTACAAGGTTGTACAAGTGTGTACAAGGCTCTACAATTGTGTACAAGGTTGTACAAGTGTGTACAAGGTAGTACAAGTGTGTACAAGGTTGTACAATTGTGTACAAGGCTGTACAAGTGTGTACAAGGTTGTACAATTGTGTACAAGGCTGTACAAGTGTGTAAAAGGTTGTACAAGTGTGTACAAGGTTGTACAAGTGTGTACAAGGTTGTACAAGTGTGTACAAGGTTGTACAAGTGTGTACAAGGTTGTTCAAGTGTGTACGAGGTTGTACAATTGTGTACATGGTTGTACAAGTGTGTACAAGGTTGTACAATTGTGTACAAGGCTGTACAAGTGTGTACAAGTTTGTACAAGGTTGTACAAGTGTGTACAAGGGTGTACAAGTGTGTACAAGGTTGTACAATTGTGTACAAGGTTGTACAAGTGTGTACAATGTTGTACAAGTGTGTACAATCGTGTACAAGGATGTACAAGTTTGTACAAGATTGTAAAATTGTGTACTGGGTTGTACAAGTGTGTACAAGATTGTATAAGTTTGTACAAGGTTGTACAAGTGTGTACAAGGGTGTAAAAGTGTGTACAAATGTGTACAAGTGTGTACAGGGGTGTACAAGTTTGTACAACTGTGTACAAGTTTTACAAGGTTGTACAAGTGTGTACAAGGTTGTACAAGTTGTGTACTGGGTTGTACAAGTGTGTACAAGATTGTATAAGTTTGTACAAGGTTGTACAAGTGTGTACAAGGGTGTACAAGTGTGTACAAATGTGTACAAGTGTGTACAGGGGTGTACAAGTTTGTACAAGGGTGTACAAGTTTTACAAGGTTGTACAAGTGTGTACAAGGTTATACAAGTTGTGTACAAGGTTGTACATGTGTGTACAAGGGTGTACAAGTGTGTACAAGGTTGTACAAGTGTGTACAAGCTTGTACAAGTGTGTACAAGGGTGTACAAGTGTGTACAAGGTTGTACAAGTTTTTACAAGGTTGTACAAGTGTGTACAAGGCGGTAAAATCGTGTACAAGGATGTACAAGTTTGTACAAGTTTGTACAAGGTTGTACAAGTGTGTACAAGGATGTACAAGTTTGTACAAGGGTGTACAAGTGTGTACGATAAGTAAAAGTGTGTACAAGGGTGTACAAGGTTGTACAAGTTTGTACAAGGTTGTACAATTGTGTACAAGGCTGTACAAGTGTGTACAAAGTTGTACAATTGTGTACAAGGCTGTACAAGTGTGTACAAGATTGTACAAGTGTGTACAAGGTTGTACAAGTGTGTACAAGGATGTACAAGTTTGTACAAGGGTGTACAAGTGTGTACGATGTGTAAAAGTTTGTACAAGGGTGTACAAGGTTGTACAAGTGTGTACAAGGTTGTACAATTGTGTACAAGGCTGTACAAGTGTGTACAAGGTTGTACAATTTTGTACAAGGCTGTACAAGTGTGTACAAGGTTGTACAAGTGTGTACAAGGCTGTACAATTGTGTACAAGGTTGTACAAGTGTGTACAAGGTTGTACAAGTGTGTACAAGGTTGTACAATTGTGTAGAAGGCTGTACAAGTGTGTACAAGGTTGTACAAGTGCGTACAAGGTTGTACAAGTGCGTACAAGGTTGTAGAAGTGTGTACAAGGTTGTACAAGTGTGTACAAGGTTGTACAAGTGTGTACAAGGTTGTACAAGTGTGTACAAGGTTGTACAATTGTGTATCAGGTTGTACAAGTGTGTACAAGGATATACAAGTTTGTACAAGTGTGTACAATCGTGTACAAGGATGTACAAGTTTGTACAAGGGTGTACAAGGTTGTACAAGTGTGTACAAGGTTGTACAATTGTGTACAAGGCTGTACAATTTTGTACAAGTCTGTACAAGTGTGTACAAGGCTGTACAAGTGTGTACAAGGTTGTACAATTGTGTACAAGGCTGTACAATTGTGTACAAGGTTGTACAAGTGTGTACAAGGTTGTACAAGTGTGTACAAGGTTGTACAATTGTGTACAAGGCTGTACAAGTGTGTACAAGGTTGTACAAGTGTGTACAAGGTTGTACAAGTGTGTACAAGGTTGTACAAGTGTGTACAAGGTTGTACAAGTGTGTACAAGGTTGTACAAGTGTGTACAAGGTTGTACAATTGTGTGTCAGGTTGTACAAGTGTGTACAAGGTTGTACAAGTGTGTACAAGGGTGTACAATAGTGTACAAGGATGTACAAGTTTGTACAAGTTTGTACAAGTTTGTACAAGGTTGTACAAGTGTGTACAAGGATGTACAAGTTTGTACAAGGGAGTAAAAGTTTGTACAAGATTGTACAAGTGTGTACTGGGTTGTACAAGTGTGTACAAGATTGTATAAGTTTGTACAAGGTTGTACAAGTGTGTACAAGGGTGTACAAGTGTGTACAAATGTGTACAAGTTTTACAAGGTTGTACAAGTGTGTACAAGGTTGTACAAGTTGTGTACAAGGTTGTACAAGTGTGTACAAGGTTGTACAAGTTGTGTACAAGGTTGTACATGTGTGTACAAGGGTGTACAAGTTTTTACAAGGCTGTACAAGTGTAAACAAGGTTCTACAAGGTTGTACAAGGCTGTACAAGTGTGTACAAGGTTGTACAAGGTTGTACAAGTGTGTACATTGTGTACAAGTTTTTACAAGGTTGTAAAAGTGTGTACAAGGTTGTACAAGTGTGTACAAGGCTGTACAATTGTGTACAAGGTTGTACAAGTGTGTACAAGGTTGTACAAGTGTGTACAAGGTTGTACAATTGTGTACAAGGCTGTACAAGTGTGTACAAGGTTGTACAAGTGTGTACAAGGCTGTACAATTGTGTACAAGGTTGTACAAGTGTGTACAAGGTTGTACAAGTGTGTACAAGGTTGTACAATTGTGTACAAGGCTGTACAAGTGTGTTCAAGGTTGTACAAGTGTGTACAAGGTTGTACAAGTGTGTACAAGGGTGTACTATTGTGTACAAGGATGTACAAGTGTGTACAAGGTTGTACAAGTGTGTACAAGGATGTACAAGTTTGTACAAGGGCTGTACAAGTGTGTACGAAGTGTAAATGTTTGTACAAGGGTGTACAAGTTTGTACAAGTGTGTACAAGGTTGTACAATTGTGTACAAGGCTGTACAAGTGTGTACAAGGTTGTACAATTTTGTACAAGGCTGTACAAGTGTGTACAAGGTTGTACAAGTGTGTACAGGGCTCTACAATTGTGTACAAGGTTGTACAAGTGTGTACAAGGTTGTACAAGTGTGTACAAGGTTGTACAATTGTGTACAAGGGTTTACAAGTGTGTACAAGGTTGTACAATTGTGTACAAGGCTGTACAAGTGTGTAAAAGGTTGTACAAGTGTGTACAAGGTTGTACAAGTGTGTACAAGGTTTTACAAGTGTGTACAAGGTTGTTCAAGTGTGTACAAGGTTGTACAAGTGTGTACGAGGTTTCAAAATTGTGTACAAGGTTGTACAAGTGTGTACAAGGTTGTACAATTGTGTACAAGGCTGTACAAGTGTGTACAAGGTTGTACAAGGTTGTACAAGTGTGTACAAGGGTGTACAAGTTTTAACAAGGTTGTACAAGTGTGTACAAGTTTGTACAAGTGTGTACAAGGCTGTACAATTGTGTACAAGGTTGTACAAGTGTGTACAAGGTTGTACAATTGTGTACAAGACTGTACAAGTGTGTACAAAGTTGTGCAAGTGTGTACAAGGTTGTACAAGTGTGTACAAGGTTGTACAATTGTGTACAAGGTTGTACAAGTGTGTACAATGTTGTACAAGTGTGTACAATCGTGTACAAGGATGTACAAGTTTGTACAAGATTGTAAAATTGTGTACTGGGTTGTACAAGTGTGTACAAGATTGTATAAGTTTGTACAAGGTTGTACAAGTGTGTACAAGGGTGTAAAAGTGTGTACAAATGTGTACAAGTGTGTACAGGGGTGTACAAGTTTGTACAACTGTGTACAAGTTTTACAAGGTTGTACAAGTGTGTACAAGGTTGTACAAGTTGTGTACTGGGTTGTACAAGTGTGTACAAGATTGTATAAGTTTGTACAAGGTTGTACAAGTGTGTACAAGGGTGTACAAGTGTGTACAAATGTGTACAAGTGTGTACAGGGGTGTACAAGTTTGTACAAGGGTGTACAAGTTTTACAAGGTTGTACAAGTGTGTACAAGGTTATACAAGTTGTGTACAAGGTTGTACATGTGTGTACAAGGGTGTACAAGTGTGTACAAGGTTGTACAAGTGTGTACAAGCTTGTACAAGTGTGTACAAGGGTGTACAAGTGTGTACAAGGTTGTACAAGTTTTTACAAGGTTGTACAAGTGTGTACAAGGCGGTAAAATCGTGTACAAGGATGTACAAGTTTGTACAAGTTTGTACAAGGTTGTACAAGTGTGTACAAGGATGTACAAGTTTGTACAAGGGTGTACAAGTGTGTACGATAAGTAAAAGTGTGTACAAGGGTGTACAAGGTTGTACAAGTTTGTACAAGGTTGTACAATTGTGTACAAGGCTGTACAAGTGTGTACAAAGTTGTACAATTGTGTACAAGGCTGTACAAGTGTGTACAAGATTGTACAAGTGTGTACAAGGTTGTACAAGTGTGTACAAGGATGTACAAGTTTGTACAAGGGTGTACAAGTGTGTACGATGTGTAAAAGTTTGTACAAGGGTGTACAAGGTTGTACAAGTGTGTACAAGGTTGTACAATTGTGTACAAGGCTGTACAAGTGTGTACAAGGTTGTACAATTTTGTACAAGGCTGTACAAGTGTGTACAAGGTTGTACAAGTGTGTACAAGGCTGTACAATTGTGTACAAGGTTGTACAAGTGTGTACAAGGTTGTACAAGTGTGTACAAGGTTGTACAATTGTGTAGAAGGCTGTACAAGTGTGTACAAGGTTGTACAAGTGCGTACAAGGTTGTACAAGTGCGTACAAGGTTGTAGAAGTGTGTACAAGGTTGTACAAGTGTGTACAAGGTTGTACAAGTGTGTACAAGGTTGTACAAGTGTGTACAAGGTTGTACAATTGTGTATCAGGTTGTACAAGCGTGTACAAGGATATACAAGTTTGTACAAGTGTGTACAATCGTGTACAAGGATGTACAAGTTTGTACAAGGGTGTACAAGGTTGTACAAGTGTGTACAAGGTTGTACAATTGTGTACAAGGCTGTACAATTTTGTACAAGTCTGTACAAGTGTGTACAAGGCTGTACAAGTGTGTACAAGGTTGTACAATTGTGTACAAGGCTGTACAATTGTGTACAAGGTTGTACAAGTGTGTACAAGGTTGTACAAGTGTGTACAAGGTTGTACAATTGTGTACAAGGCTGTACAAGTGTGTACAAGGTTGTACAAGTGTGTACAAGGTTGTACAAGTGTGTACAAGGTTGTACAAGTGTGTACAAGGTTGTACAAGTGTGTACAAGGTTGTACAAGTGTGTACAAGGTTGTACAATTGTGTGTCAGGTTGTACAAGTGTGTACAAGGTTGTACAAGTGTGTACAAGGGTGTACAATAGTGTACAAGGATGTACAAGTTTGTACAAGTTTGTACAAGTTTGTACAAGGTTGTACAAGTGTGTACAAGGATGTACAAGTTTGTACAAGGGAGTAAAAGTTTGTACAAGATTGTACAAGTGTGTACTGGGTTGTACAAGTGTGTACAAGATTGTATAAGTTTGTACAAGGTTGTACAAGTGTGTACAAGGGTGTACAAGTGTGTACAAATGTGTACAAGTTTTACAAGGTTGTACAAGTGTGTACAAGGTTGTACAAGTTGTGTACAAGGTTGTACATGTGTGTACAAGGGTGTACAAGTTTTTACAAGGCTGTACAAGTGTAAACAAGGTTGTACAAGGTTGTACAAGGCTGTACAAGTGTGTACAAGGTTGTACAAGGTTGTACAAGTGTGTACATTGTGTACAAGTTTTTACAAGGTTGTAAAAGTGTGTACAAGGTTGTACAAGTGTGTACAAGGCTGTACAATTGTGTACAAGGTTGTACAAGTGTGTACAAGGTTGTACAAGTGTGTACAAGGTTGTACAATTGTGTACAAGGCTGTACAAGTGTGTACAAGGTTGTACAAGTGTGTACAAGGCTGTACAATTGTGTACAAGGTTGTACAAGTGTGTACAAGGTTGTACAAGTGTGTACAAGGTTGTACAATTGTGTACAAGGCTGTACAAGTGTGTTCAAGGTTGTACAAGTGTGTACAAGGTTGTACAAGTGTGTACAAGGGTGTACTATTGTGTACAAGGATGTACAAGTGTGTACAAGGTTGTACAAGTGTGTACAAGGATGTACAAGTTTGTACAAGGGCTGTACAAGTGTGTACGAAGTGTAAATGTTTGTACAAGGGTGTACAAGTTTGTACAAGTGTGTACAAGGTTGTACAATTGTGTACAAGGCTGTACAAGTGTGTACAAGGTTGTACAATTTTGTACAAGGCTGTACAAGTGTGTACAAGGTTGTACAAGTGTGTACAGGGCTCTACAATTGTGTACAAGGTTGTACAAGTGTGTACAAGGTTGTACAAGTGTGTACAAGGTTGTACAATTGTGTACAAGGGTTTACAAGTGTGTACAAGGTTGTACAATTGTGTACAAGGCTGTACAAGTGTGTAAAAGGTTGTACAAGTGTGTACAAGGTTGTACAAGTGTGTACAAGGTTTTACAAGTGTGTACAAGGTTGTTCAAGTGTGTACAAGGTTGTACAAGTGTGTACGAGGTTTCAAAATTGTGTACAAGGTTGTACAAGTGTGTACAAGGTTGTACAATTGTGTACAAGGCTGTACAAGTGTGTACAAGGTTGTACAAGGTTGTACAAGTGTGTACAAGGGTGTACAAGTTTTAACAAGGTTGTACAAGTGTGTAAAAGGTTGTACAAGTGTGTACAAGGCTGTACAATTGTGTACAAGGTTGTACAAGTGTGTACAAGGTTGTACAAGTGTGTACAAGGTTGTACAATTGTGTACAAGGCTGTACAAGTGTGTACAAGGTTGTACAAGTGTGTACAAGGCTGTACAATTGTGTACAAGGTTGTACAAGTGTGTACAAGGTTGTACAAGTGTGTACAAGGTTGTACAATTGTGTACAAGACTGTACAAGTGTGTACAAAGTTGTGCAAGTGTGTACAAGGTTGTACAAGTGTGTACAAGGTTGTACAATTGTGTACAAGGTTGTACAAGTGTGTACAAGGTTGTACAAGTGTGTACAAGGGTGTACAATCGTGTACAAGGATGTACAAGATTGTACAAGATTGTACAAGTGTGTACTGGGTTGTACAAGTGTGTACAAGATTGTATAAGTTTGTACAAGGTTGTACAAGTGTGTACAAGGGTGTACAAGTGTGTACAAATTTGTACAAGTGTGTACAGGGGTGTACAAGTTGTGTACTGGGTTGTACAAGTGTGTACAAGATTGTATAAGTTTGTACAAGGTTGTACAAGTGTGTACAAGGTTGTACAAGTTGTGTACTGGGTTGTACAAGTGTGTACAAGATTGTATAAGTTTGTACAAGGTTGTACAAGTGTGTACAAGGGTGTACAAGTGTGTACAAATGTGTACAAGTGTGTACAGGGGTGTACAAGTTTGTACAAGGGTGTACAAGTTTAACAAGGTTGTACAAGTGTGTACAAGGTTGTACAAGTTGTGTACAAGGTTGTACATGTGTGTACAAGGGTGTACAAGTGTGTACAAGGTTGTACAAGTGTGTACAAGCTTGTACAAGTGTGTACAAGGGTGTACAAGTGTGTACAAGGGTGTACAAGTGTGTACAAGGTTGTACAAGTTTTTACAAGGTTGTACAAGTGTGTACAAGGCGGTAAAATCGTGTACAAGGATGTACAAGTTTGTACAAGTTTGTACAAGGTTGTACAAGTGTGTACAAGGATGTACAAGTTTGTACAAGGGTGTACAAGTGTGTACGATAAGTAAAAGTGTGTACAAGGGTGTACAAGGTTGTACAAGTGTGTACAAGGTTGTACAATTGTGTACAAGGCTGTACAAGTGTGTACAAGGTTGTACAATTGTGTACAAGGCTGTACAAGTGTGTACAAGATTGTACAAGTGTGTACAAGGTTGTACAATTTTGTACAAGGCTGTACAAGTGTGTACAAGGTTGTACAAGTGTGTACAAGGCTGTACAATTGTGTACAAGGTTGTACAAGTGTGTACAAGGTTGTACAAGTGTGTACAAGGTTGTACAATTGTGTAGAAGGCTGTACAAGTGTGTACAAGGTTGTACAAGTGCGTACAAGGTTGTACAAGTGCGTACAAGGTTGTAGAAGTGTGTACAAGGTTGTACAAGTGTGTACAAGGTTGTACAAGTGTGTACAAGGTTGTACAAGTGTGTACAAGGTTGTACAATTGTGTATCAGGTTGTACAAGTGTGTACAAGGATATACAAGTTTGTACAAGTGTGTACAATCGTGTACAAGGATGTACAAGTTTGTACAAGGGTGTACAAGGTTGTACAAGTGTGTACAAGGTTGTACAATTGTGTACAAGGCTGTACAATTTTGTACAAGTCTGTACAAGTGTGTACAAGGCTGTACAAGTGTGTACAAGGTTGTACAATTGTGTACAAGGCTGTACAATTGTGTACAAGGTTGTACAAGTGTGTACAAGGTTGTACAAGTGTGTACAAGGTTGTACAATTGTGTACAAGGCTGTACAAGTGTGTACAAGGTTGTACAAGTGTGTACAAGGTTGTACAAGTGTGTACAAGGTTGTACAAGTGTGTACAAGGTTGTACAAGTGTGTACAAGGTTGTACAAGTGTGTACAAGGTTGTACAATTGTGTGTCAGGTTGTACAAGTGTGTACAAGGTTGTACAAGTGTGTACAAGGGTGTACAATAGTGTACAAGGATGTACAAGTTTGTACAAGTTTGTACAAGTTTGTACAAGGTTGTACAAGTGTGTACAAGGATGTACAAGTTTGTACAAGGGAGTAAAAGTTTGTACAAGATTGTACAAGTGTGTACTGGGTTGTACAAGTGTGTACAAGATTGTATAAGTTTGTACAAGGTTGTACAAGTGTGTACAAGGGTGTACAAGTGTGTACAAATGTGTACAAGTTTTACAAGGTTGTACAAGTGTGTACAAGGTTGTACAAGTTGTGTACAAGGTTGTACATGTGTGTACAAGGGTGTACAAGTTTTTACAAGGCTGTACAAGTGTAAACAAGGTTCTACAAGGTTGTACAAGGCTGTACAAGTGTGTACAAGGTTGTACAAGGTTGTACAAGTGTGTACATTGTGTACAAGTTTTTACAAGGTTGTAAAAGTGTGTACAAGGTTGTACAAGTGTGTACAAGGCTGTACAATTGTGTACAAGGTTGTACAAGTGTGTACAAGGTTGTACAAGTGTGTACAAGGTTGTACAATTGTGTACAAGGCTGTACAAGTGTGTACAAGGTTGTACAAGTGTGTACAAGGCTGTACAATTGTGTACAAGGTTGTACAAGTGTGTACAAGGTTGTACAAGTGTGTACAAGGTTGTACAATTGTGTACAAGGCTGTACAAGTGTGTTCAAGGTTGTACAAGTGTGTACAAGGTTGTACAAGTGTGTACAAGGGTGTACTATTGTGTACAAGGATGTACAAGTGTGTACAAGGTTGTACAAGTGTGTACAAGGATGTACAAGTTTGTACAAGGGCTGTACAAGTGTGTACGAAGTGTAAATGTTTGTACAAGGGTGTACAAGTTTGTACAAGTGTGTACAAGGTTGTACAATTGTGTACAAGGCTGTACAAGTGTGTACAAGGTTGTACAATTTTGTACAAGGCTGTACAAGTGTGTACAAGGTTGTACAAGTGTGTACAGGGCTCTACAATTGTGTACAAGGTTGTACAAGTGTGTACAAGGTTGTACAAGTGTGTACAAGGTTGTACAATTGTGTACAAGGGTTTACAAGTGTGTACAAGGTTGTACAATTGTGTACAAGGCTGTACAAGTGTGTAAAAGGTTGTACAAGTGTGTACAAGGTTGTACAAGTGTGTACAAGGTTTTACAAGTGTGTACAAGGTTGTTCAAGTGTGTACAAGGTTGTACAAGTGTGTACGAGGTTTCAAAATTGTGTACAAGGTTGTACAAGTGTGTACAAGGTTGTACAATTGTGTACAAGGCTGTACAAGTGTGTACAAGGTTGTACAAGGTTGTACAAGTGTGTACAAGGGTGTACAAGTTTTAACAAGGTTGTACAAGTGTGTACAAGTTTGTACAAGTGTGTACAAGGCTGTACAATTGTGTACAAGGTTGTACAAGTGTGTACAAGGTTGTACAATTGTGTACAAGACTGTACAAGTGTGTACAAAGTTGTGCAAGTGTGTACAAGGTTGTACAAGTGTGTACAAGGTTGTACAATTGTGTACAAGGTTGTACAAGTGTGTACAATGTTGTACAAGTGTGTACAATCGTGTACAAGGATGTACAAGTTTGTACAAGATTGTAAAATTGTGTACTGGGTTGTACAAGTGTGTACAAGATTGTATAAGTTTGTACAAGGTTGTACAAGTGTGTACAAGGGTGTAAAAGTGTGTACAAATGTGTACAAGTGTGTACAGGGGTGTACAAGTTTGTACAACTGTGTACAAGTTTTACAAGGTTGTACAAGTGTGTACAAGGTTGTACAAGTTGTGTACTGGGTTGTACAAGTGTGTACAAGATTGTATAAGTTTGTACAAGGTTGTACAAGTGTGTACAAGGGTGTACAAGTGTGTACAAATGTGTACAAGTGTGTACAGGGGTGTACAAGTTTGTACAAGGGTGTACAAGTTTTACAAGGTTGTACAAGTGTGTACAAGGTTATACAAGTTGTGTACAAGGTTGTACATGTGTGTACAAGGGTGTACAAGTGTGTACAAGGTTGTACAAGTGTGTACAAGCTTGTACAAGTGTGTACAAGGGTGTACAAGTGTGTACAAGGTTGTACAAGTTTTTACAAGGTTGTACAAGTGTGTACAAGGTTGTACAAGTGTGTACAAGGCGGTAAAATCGTGTACAAGGATGTACAAGTTTGTACAAGTTTGTACAAGGTTGTACAAGTGTGTACAAGGATGTACAAGTTTGTACAAGGGTGTACAAGTGTGTACGATAAGTAAAAGTGTGTACAAGGGTGTACAAGGTTGTACAAGTTTGTACAAGGTTGTACAATTGTGTACAAGGCTGTACAAGTGTGTACAAAGTTGTACAATTGTGTACAAGGCTGTACAAGTGTGTACAAGATTGTACAAGTGTGTACAAGGTTGTACAAGTGTGTACAAGGATGTAAAAGTTTGTACAAGGGTGTACAAGTGTGTACGATGTGTAAAAGTTTGTACAAGGGTGTACAAGGTTGTACAAGTGTGTACAAGGTTGTACAATTGTGTACAAGGCTGTACAAGTGTGTACAAGGTTGTACAATTTTGTACAAGGCTGTACAAGTGTGTACAAGGTTGTACAAGTGTGTACAAGGCTGTACAATTGTGTACAAGGTTGTACAAGTGTGTACAAGGTTGTACAAGTGTGTACAAGGTTGTACAATTGTGTAGAAGGCTGTACAAGTGTGTACAAGGTTGTACAAGTGCGTACAAGGTTGTACAAGTGCGTACAAGGTTGTAGAAGTGTGTACAAGGTTGTACAAGTGTGTACAAGGTTGTACAAGTGTGTACAAGGTTGTACAAGTGTGTACAAGGTTGTACAATTGTGTATCAGGTTGTACAAGTGTGTACAAGGATATACAAGTTTGTACAAGTGTGTACAATCGTGTACAAGGATGTACAAGTTTGTACAAGGGTGTACAAGGTTGTACAAGTGTGTACAAGGTTGTACAATTGTGTACAAGGCTGTACAAGTGTGTACAAATGTGTACAAGTTTTACAAGGTTGTACAAGTGTGTACAAGGTTGTACAAGTTGTGTACAAGGTTGTACATGTGTGTACAAGGGTGTACAAGTTTTTACAAGGCTGTACAAGTGTAAACAAGGTTCTACAAGGTTGTACAAGGCTGTACAAGTGTGTACAAGGTTGTACAAGGTTGTACAAGTGTGTACATTGTGTACAAGTTTTTACAAGGTTGTAAAAGTGTGTACAAGGTTGTACAAGTGTGTACAAGGCTGTACAATTGTGTACAAGGTTGTACAAGTGTGTACAAGGTTGTACAAGTGTGTACAAGGTTGTACAATTGTGTACAAGGCTGTACAAGTGTGTACAAGGTTGTACAAGTGTGTACAAGGCTGTACAATTGTGTACAAGGTTGTACAAGTGTGTACAAGGTTGTACAAGTGTGTACAAGGTTGTACAATTGTGTACAAGGCTGTACAAGTGTGTTCAAGGTTGTACAAGTGTGTACAAGGTTGTACAAGTGTGTACAAGGGTGTACTATTGTGTACAAGGATGTACAAGTGTGTACAAGGTTGTACAAGTGTGTACAAGGATGTACAAGTTTGTACAAGGGCTGTACAAGTGTGTACGAAGTGTAAATGTTTGTACAAGGGTGTACAAGTTTGTACAAGTGTGTACAAGGTTGTACAATTGTGTACAAGGCTGTACAAGTGTGTACAAGGTTGTACAATTTTGTACAAGGCTGTACAAGTGTGTACAAGGTTGTACAAGTGTGTACAGGGCTCTACAATTGTGTACAAGGTTGTACAAGTGTGTACAAGGTTGTACAAGTGTGTACAAGGTTGTACAATTGTGTACAAGGGTTTACAAGTGTGTACAAGGTTGTACAATTGTGTACAAGGCTGTACAAGTGTGTAAAAGGTTGTACAAGTGTGTACAAGGTTGTACAAGTGTGTACAAGGTTTTACAAGTGTGTACAAGGTTGTTCAAGTGTGTACAAGGTTGTACAAGTGTGTACGAGGTTTCAAAATTGTGTACAAGGTTGTACAAGTGTGTACAAGGTTGTACAATTGTGTACAAGGCTGTACAAGTGTGTACAAGGTTGTACAAGGTTGTACAAGTGTGTACAAGGGTGTACAAGTTTTAACAAGGTTGTACAAGTGTGTACAAGTTTGTACAAGTGTGTACAAGGCTGTACAATTGTGTACAAGGTTGTACAAGTGTGTACAAGGTTGTACAATTGTGTACAAGACTGTACAAGTGTGTACAAAGTTGTGCAAGTGTGTACAAGGTTGTACAAGTGTGTACAAGGTTGTACAATTGTGTACAAGGTTGTACAAGTGTGTACAATGTTGTACAAGTGTGTACAATCGTGTACAAGGATGTACAAGTTTGTACAAGATTGTAAAATTGTGTACTGGGTTGTACAAGTGTGTACAAGATTGTATAAGTTTGTACAAGGTTGTACAAGTGTGTACAAGGGTGTAAAAGTGTGTACAAATGTGTACAAGTGTGTACAGGGGTGTACAAGTTTGTACAACTGTGTACAAGTTTTACAAGGTTGTACAAGTGTGTACAAGGTTGTACAAGTTGTGTACTGGGTTGTACAAGTGTGTACAAGATTGTATAAGTTTGTACAAGGTTGTACAAGTGTGTACAAGGGTGTACAAGTGTGTACAAATGTGTACAAGTGTGTACAGGGGTGTACAAGTTTGTACAAGGGTGTACAAGTTTTACAAGGTTGTACAAGTGTGTACAAGGTTATACAAGTTGTGTACAAGGTTGTACATGTGTGTACAAGGGTGTACAAGTGTGTACAAGGTTGTACAAGTGTGTACAAGCTTGTACAAGTGTGTACAAGGGTGTACAAGTGTGTACAAGGTTGTACAAGTTTTTACAAGGTTGTACAAGTGTGTACAAGGTTGTACAAGTGTGTACAAGGCGGTAAAATCGTGTACAAGGATGTACAAGTTTGTACAAGTTTGTACAAGGTTGTACAAGTGTGTACAAGGATGTACAAGTTTGTACAAGGGTGTACAAGTGTGTACGATAAGTAAAAGTGTGTACAAGGGTGTACAAGGTTGTACAAGTTTGTACAAGGTTGTACAATTGTGTACAAGGCTGTACAAGTGTGTACAAAGTTGTACAATTGTGTACAAGGCTGTACAAGTGTGTACAAGATTGTACAAGTGTGTACAAGGTTGTACAAGTGTGTACAAGGATGTAAAAGTTTGTACAAGGGTGTACAAGTGTGTACGATGTGTAAAAGTTTGTACAAGGGTGTACAAGGTTGTACAAGTGTGTACAAGGTTGTACAATTGTGTACAAGGCTGTACAAGTGTGTACAAGGTTGTACAATTTTGTACAAGGCTGTACAAGTGTGTACAAGGTTGTACAAGTGTGTACAAGGCTGTACAATTGTGTACAAGGTTGTACAAGTGTGTACAAGGTTGTACAAGTGTGTACAAGGTTGTACAATTGTGTAGAAGGCTGTACAAGTGTGTACAAGGTTGTACAAGTGCGTACAAGGTTGTACAAGTGCGTACAAGGTTGTAGAAGTGTGTACAAGGTTGTACAAGTGTGTACAAGGTTGTACAAGTGTGTACAAGGTTGTACAAGTGTGTACAAGGTTGTACAATTGTGTATCAGGTTGTACAAGTGTGTACAAGGATATACAAGTTTGTACAAGTGTGTACAATCGTGTACAAGGATGTACAAGTTTGTACAAGGGTGTACAAGGTTGTACAAGTGTGTACAAGGTTGTACAATTGTGTACAAGGCTGTACAATTTTGTACAAGTCTGTACAAGTGTGTACAAGGCTGTACAAGTGTGTACAAGGTTGTACAATTGTGTACAAGGCTGTACAATTGTGTACAAGGTTGTACAAGTGTGTACAAGGTTGTACAAGTGTGTACAAGGTTGTACAATTGTGTACAAGGCTGTACAAGTGTGTACAAGGTTGTACAAGTGTGTACAAGGTTGTACAAGTGTGTACAAGGTTGTACAAGTGTGTACAAGGTTGTACAAGTGTGTACAAGGTTGTACAAGTGTGTACAAGGTTGTACAATTGTGTGTCAGGTTGTACAAGTGTGTACAAGGTTGTACAAGTGTGTACAAGGGTGTACAATAGTGTACAAGGATGTACAAGTTTGTACAAGTTTGTACAAGTTTGTACAAGGTTGTACAAGTGTGTACAAGGATGTACAAGTTTGTACAAGGGAGTAAAAGTTTGTACAAGATTGTACAAGTGTGTACTGGGTTGTACAAGTGTGTACAAGATTGTATAAGTTTGTACAAGGTTGTACAAGTGTGTACAAGGGTGTACAAGTGTGTACAAATGTGTACAAGTTTTACAAGGTTGTACAAGTGTGTACAAGGTTGTACAAGTTGTGTACAAGGTTGTACATGTGTGTACAAGGGTGTACAAGTTTTTACAAGGCTGTACAAGTGTAAACAAGGTTGTACAAGGTTGTACAAGGCTGTACAAGTGTGTACAAGGTTGTACAAGGTTGTACAAGTGTGTACATTGTGTACAAGTTTTTACAAGGTTGTAAAAGTGTGTACAAGGTTGTACAAGTGTGTACAAGGCTGTACAATTGTGTACAAGGTTGTACAAGTGTGTACAAGGTTGTACAAGTGTGTACAAGGTTGTACAATTGTGTACAAGGCTGTACAAGTGTGTACAAGGTTGTACAAGTGTGTACAAGGCTGTACAATTGTGTACAAGGTTGTACAAGTGTGTACAAGGTTGTACAAGTGTGTACAAGGTTGTACAATTGTGTACAAGGCTGTACAAGTGTGTTCAAGGTTGTACAAGTGTGTACAAGGTTGTACAAGTGTGTACAAGGGTGTACTATTGTGTACAAGGATGTACAAGTGTGTACAAGGTTGTACAAGTGTGTACAAGGATGTACAAGTTTGTACAAGGGCTGTACAAGTGTGTACGAAGTGTAAATGTTTGTACAAGGGTGTACAAGTTTGTACAAGTGTGTACAAGGTTGTACAATTGTGTACAAGGCTGTACAAGTGTGTACAAGGTTGTACAATTTTGTACAAGGCTGTACAAGTGTGTACAAGGTTGTACAAGTGTGTACAGGGCTCTACAATTGTGTACAAGGTTGTACAAGTGTGTACAAGGTTGTACAAGTGTGTACAAGGTTGTACAATTGTGTACAAGGGTTTACAAGTGTGTACAAGGTTGTACAATTGTGTACAAGGCTGTACAAGTGTGTAAAAGGTTGTACAAGTGTGTACAAGGTTGTACAAGTGTGTACAAGGTTTTACAAGTGTGTACAAGGTTGTTCAAGTGTGTACAAGGTTGTACAAGTGTGTACGAGGTTTCAAAATTGTGTACAAGGTTGTACAAGTGTGTACAAGGTTGTACAATTGTGTACAAGGCTGTACAAGTGTGTACAAGGTTGTACAAGGTTGTACAAGTGTGTACAAGGGTGTACAAGTTTTAACAAGGTTGTACAAGTGTGTAAAAGGTTGTACAAGTGTGTACAAGGCTGTACAATTGTGTACAAGGTTGTACAAGTGTGTACAAGGTTGTACAAGTGTGTACAAGGTTGTACAATTGTGTACAAGGCTGTACAAGTGTGTACAAGGTTGTACAAGTGTGTACAAGGCTGTACAATTGTGTACAAGGTTGTACAAGTGTGTACAAGGTTGTACAAGTGTGTACAAGGTTGTACAATTGTGTACAAGACTGTACAAGTGTGTACAAAGTTGTGCAAGTGTGTACAAGGTTGTACAAGTGTGTACAAGGTTGTACAATTGTGTACAAGGTTGTACAAGTGTGTACAAGGTTGTACAAGTGTGTACAAGGGTGTACAATCGTGTACAAGGATGTACAAGATTGTACAAGATTGTACAAGTGTGTACTGGGTTGTACAAGTGTGTACAAGATTGTATAAGTTTGTACAAGGTTGTACAAGTGTGTACAAGGGTGTACAAGTGTGTACAAATTTGTACAAGTGTGTACAGGGGTGTACAAGTTGTGTACTGGGTTGTACAAGTGTGTACAAGATTGTATAAGTTTGTACAAGGTTGTACAAGTGTGTACAAGGTTGTACAAGTTGTGTACTGGGTTGTACAAGTGTGTACAAGATTGTATAAGTTTGTACAAGGTTGTACAAGTGTGTACAAGGGTGTACAAGTGTGTACAAATGTGTACAAGTGTGTACAGGGGTGTACAAGTTTGTACAAGGGTGTACAAGTTTAACAAGGTTGTACAAGTGTGTACAAGGTTGTACAAGTTGTGTACAAGGTTGTACATGTGTGTACAAGGGTGTACAAGTGTGTACAAGGTTGTACAAGTGTGTACAAGCTTGTACAAGTGTGTACAAGGGTGTACAAGTGTGTACAAGGGTGTACAAGTGTGTACAAGGTTGTACAAGTTTTTACAAGGTTGTACAAGTGTGTACAAGGCGGTAAAATCGTGTACAAGGATGTACAAGTTTGTACAAGTTTGTACAAGGTTGTACAAGTGTGTACAAGGATGTACAAGTTTGTACAAGGGTGTACAAGTGTGTACGATAAGTAAAAGTGTGTACAAGGGTGTACAAGGTTGTACAAGTGTGTACAAGGTTGTACAATTGTGTACAAGGCTGTACAAGTGTGTACAAGGTTGTACAATTGTGTACAAGGCTGTACAAGTGTGTACAAGATTGTACAAGTGTGTACAAGGTTGTACAAGTGTGTACAAGGATGTACAAGTTTGTACAAGGGTGTACAAGTGTGTACGATGTGTAAAAGTTTGTACAAGGGTGTACAAGGTTGTACAAGTGTGTACAAGGTTGTACAATTGTGTACAAGGCTGTACAAGTGTGTACAAGGTTGTACAATTTTGTACAAGGCTGTACAATTGTGTACAAGGTTGTACAAGTGTGTACAAGGCTGTACAATTGTGTACAAGGTTGTACAAGTGTGTACAAGGTTGTACAAGTGTGTACAAGGTTGTACAAGTGTGTACAAGGTTGTACAATTGTGTACAAGGCTGTACAAGTGTGTACAAGATTGTACAAGTGTGTACAAGGTTGTACAAGTGTGTACAAGGTTGTACAAGTGTGTACAAGGTTGTACAAGTGTGTACAAGGTTGTACAAGTGTGTACAAGGTTGTACAATTGTGTATCAGGTTGTACAAGTGTGTACAAGGTTGTACAAGTGTGTACAAGGGTGTACAATCGTGTACAAGGATGTACAAGTTTGTAAAAGTTTGTACAAGTTTGTACAAGTTTGTACAAGGTTGTACAAGTGTGTACAAGGATGTACAAGTTTGTACAAGGGTGCACAAGTGTGTACAAGGGTGTACAATCGTGTACAAGCTTGTACAAGTGTGTACAAGGGTGTACAGGTTTGTACAAGGTTGTACAAGGTTGTACAAGTGTGTACAAGGGTGTACAAATGTGTACAAGGATGTAAAAGTTTGTACAAGTGTGTACAAGTTTGTACAAGGTTGTACAAGTGTGTACAAGGTTTTACAATTGTGTACAAGGTTGTACAAGTGTGTACAAGGTTGTACAAGTGTGTACAAGGTTGTACAAGTGTGTACAAGGTTGTATAAGTGTGTACAACTTGTACAAGTGTGTACAAGCTTGTACAAGTGTGTACAAGGTTGTACAAGTGTGTACAAGGTTGTACAAGTGTGTACAAAGTTGTGCAATTGTGTACAAGGCTGTACAAGTGTGTACAAGGTTGTACAAGTGTGTACAAGGCTGTACAATTGTGTACAAGGTTGTACAAGTGTGTACAAGGTTGTACAGGTGTGTACAAGTTGTACAATTGTGTACAAGGCTGTACAAGTGTGTTCAAGGTTGTACAAGTGTGTACAAGGTTGTACAAGTGTGTACAAGGGTGTACAATTGTGTACAAGGATGTACAAGTGTGTACAAGGTTGTACAAGTGTGTACAAGGATGTACAAGTTTGTACAAGGGCTGTACAAGTGTGTACGAAGTGTAAATGTTTGTACAAGGGTGTACAAGTTTGTACAAGTGTGTACAAGGTTGTACAATTGTGTACAAGGCTGTACAAGTGTGTACAAGGTTGTACAATTTTGTACAAATCTGTACAAGTGTGTACAAGGTTGTACAAGTGTGTACAGGGCTCTACAATTGTGTACAAGGTTGTACAAGTGTGTACAAGGTTGTACAAGTGTGTACAAGGTTGTACAATTGTGTACAAGGCTGTACAAGTGTGTAAAAGGTTGTACAAGTGTGTACAAGGTTGTACAAGTGTGTACAAGGTTGTACAAGTGTGTACAAGGTTGTTCAAGTGTGTACAAGGTTGTACAAGTGTGTACGAGGTTTCACAATTGTGTACAAGGTTGTACAAGTGTGTACAAGGTTGTACAATTGTGTACAAGGCTGTACAATGTGTACAAGGTTGTACAAGGTTGTACAAGTGTGTACAAGGGTGTACAAGTTTTAACAAGGTTGTACAAGTGTGTACAAGGTTGTACAAGTGTGTACAAGGCTGTACAATTGTGTACAAGGTTGTACAAGTGTGTACAAGGTTGTACAAGTGTGTACAAGGTTGTACAATTGTGTACAAGGCTGTACAAGTGTGTACAAGGTTGTACAAGTGTGTACAAGGCTGTACAATTGTGTACAAGGTTGTACAAGTGTGTACAAGGTTGTACAAGTGTGTACAAGGTTGTACAATTGTGTACAAGACTGTACAAGTGTGTACAAAGTTGTGCAAGTGTGTACAAGGTTGTACAAGTGTGTACAAGGTTGTACAATTGTGTACAAGGTTGTACAAGTGTGTACAAGGTTGTACAAGTGTGTACAAGGGTGTACAATCGTGTACAAGGATGTACAAGTTTGTACAAGATTGTACAAGTGTGTACTGGGTTGTACAAGTGTGTACAAGATTGTATAAGTTTGTACAAGGTTGTACAAGTGTGTACAAGGGTTTACAAGTGTGTACAAATGTGTACAATTGTGTACAGGGGTGTACAAGTTTGTACAAGGGTGTACAAGTTTTACAAGGTTGTTCAAGTGTGTACAAGGTTGTACAAGTTGTGTACTGGGTTGTACAAGTGTGTACAAGATTGTATAAGTTTGTACAAGGTTGTACAAGTGTGTACAAGGACGTACAAGTGTGTACAAATGTGTACAAGTGTGTACAGGGGTGTACAAGTTTGTACAAGGGTGTACAAGTTTTACAAGGTTGTACAAGTGTGTACAAGGTTGTACAAGTTGTGTACAAGGTTGTACATGTGTGTACAAGGGTGTACAAGTGTGTACAAGGTTGTACAAGTGTGTACAAGCTTGTACAAGTGTGTACAAGGGTGTACAAGTGTGTACAAGGTTGTACAAGTTTTTACAAGGTTGTACAAGTGTGTACAAGGCGGTAAAATCGTGTACAAGGATGTACAAGTTTGTACAAGTTTGTACAAGGTTGTACAAGTGTGTACAAGGATGTACAAGTTTGTACAAGGGTGTACAAGTGTGTACGATAAGTAAAAGTGTGTACAAGGGTGTACAAGGTTGTACAAGTGTGTACAAGGTTGTACAATTGTGTTCAAGGCTGTACAAGTGTGTACAAGGTTGTACAATTGTGTACAAGGCTGTACAAGTGTGTACAAGATTGTACAAGTGTGTACAAGGTTGTACAAGTGTGTACAAGGATGTACAAGTTTGTACAAGGGTGTACAAGTGTGTACGATGTGTAAAAGTTTGTACAAGGGTGTACAAGGTTGTACAAGTGTGTACAAGGTTGTACAATTGTGTACAAGGCTGTACAAGTGTGTACAAGGTTGTACAATTTTGTACAAGGCTGTACAAGTGTGTACAAGGTTGTACAAGTGTGTACAAGGCTGTACAATTGTGTACAAGGTTGTACAAGTGTGTACAAGGTAGTACAAGTGTGTACAAGGTTGTACAATTGTGTACAAGGCTGTACAAGTGTGTACAAGGTTGTACAAGTGTGTACAAGGTTGTACAAGTGTGTACAAGGTTGTACAAGTGTGTACAAGGTTGTACAAGTGTGTACAAGGTTGTACAATTGTGTATCAGGTTGTACAAGTGTGTACAAGGTTGTACAAGTGTGTACAAGGGTGTACAATCGTGTACAAGGATGTACAAGTTTGTAAAAGTTTGTACAAGTTTGTACAAGTTTGTACAAGGTTGTACAAGTGTGTACAAGGATGTACAAGTTTGTACAAGGGTGCACAAGTGTGTACAAGGGTGTACAATCGTGTACAAGCTTGTACAAGTGTGTACAAGGGTGTACAGGTTTGTACAAGGTTGTACAAGTGTGTACAAGGGTGTACAAATGTGTACAAGGATGTAAAAGTTTGTACAAGTGTGTACAAGTTTGTACAAGGTTGTACAAGTGTGTACAAGGTTTTACAATTGTGTACAAGGTTGTACAAGTGTGTACAAGGTTGTACAAGTGTGTACAAGGTTGTACAAGTGTGTACAAGGTTGTACAAGTGTGTACAACTTGTACAAGTGTGTACAAGCTTGTACAAGTGTGTACAAGGTTGTACAAGTTTGTACAAGGTTGTACAAGTGTGTACAAGTTTGTACAAGTGTGTACAAGTTTGTACAAGGTTGTACAAATGTGTACAAGGGTGTACAAAAGTGTACAAGGGTGCACAAGTTTGAACAAAGGTGTACAAGTGTGTACAAGCTTGTACAAGTGTGTACAAGCTTGTACAAGTGTGTACAAGCTTGTACAAGTGTGTACAAGGGTGTACAGGTTTGTACAAGGTTGTACAAGTGTGTACAAGGGTGTACAAGTGTGTACAAGGTTGTACAAGTGTGTACAAGCTTGTACAAGTGTGTACAAGGGTGTACAAGTGTGTACAAGGTTGTACAAGTTTTTACATGGTTGTACAAGTGTGTACAAGGTTGTACAAGTGTGTACAAGGTTGTACAAGTGTGTACAAGGTTGTACAAGTGTGTACAAGGTTGTACAAGTATGTACAAGGTTGTACAAGTGTGTACAAGGTTGTACAAGTGTGTACAAGGTTGTACAAGTGTGTACAAGGTTGTACAAGTGTGTACAAGGTTGTACAAGTGTGTACAAGGTTGTACAAGTGTGTACAAGGTTGTACAAGTGTGTACAAGGTTGTACAAGTGTGTACAAGGGTGTACAAGTGTGTACAAGGTTGTACAAGTTTTTACAAGGTTGTACAAGTGTGTACAAGGGTGTAAAATCGTGTACAAGGATGTACAAGTTTGTACAAGTTTGTACAAGGTTGTACAAGTACGTACAAGGATGTACAAGTTTGTACAAGGGTGTACAAGTGTGTACGATAAGTAAAAGTGTGTACAAGGGTGTACAAGGTTGTACAAGTGTGTACAAGGTTGTACAATTGTGTACAAGGCTGTACAACTGTGTACAAGGTTGTACAATTGTGTACAAGGCTGTACAAGTGTGTACAAGGTTGTACAAGTGTGTACAAGGTTGTACAAGTGTGTACAAGGATGTACAAGTTTGTACAAGGGTGTACAAGTGTGTACGATGTGTAAAAGTTTGTACAAGGGTGTACAAGGTTGTACAAGTGTGTACAAGGTTGTACAATTGTGTACAAGGCTGTACAATTTTGTACAAGGCTGTACAAGTGTGTACAAGGCTGTACAAGTGTGTACAAGGTTGTACAATTGTGTACAAGGCTGTACAAGTGTGTACAAGGTTGTACAAGTGTGTACAAGGTTGTACAATTGTGTATCAGGTTGTACAAGTGTGTACAAGGTTGTACAAGTGTGTACAAGGGTGTACAATCGTGTACAAGGATGTACAAGTTTGTAAAAGTTTGTACAAGTTTGTACAAGTTTGTACAAGGTTGTACAAGTGTGTACAAGGATGTACAAGTTTGTACAAGGGTGCACAAGTGTGTACAAGGGTGTACAATCGTGTACAAGCTTGTACAAGTGTGTACAAGGGTGTACAGGTTTGTACAAGGTTGTACAAGGTTGTACAAGTGTGTACAATGGTGTACAAATGTGTACAAGGATGTAAAAGTTTGTACAATTGTGTACAAGTTTGTACAAGGTTGTACAAGTGTGTACAAGGTTGTACAATTGTGTACAAGGCTGTACAAGTGTGTACAAGGTTGTACAAGTGTGTACAAGGTTGTACAAGTGTGTACAAGGTTGTACAAGTGTGTATCAGGTTGTACAAGTGTGTACAAGGTTGTACAAGTGTGTACAAGGGTGTACAATCGTGTACAAGGATGTACAAGTTTGTAAAAGTTTGTACAAGTTTGTACAAGTTTGTACAAGGTTGTACAAGTGTGTACAAGGATGTACAAGTTTGTACAAGGGTGCACAAGTGTGTACAAGGGTGTACAATCGTGTACAAGCTTGTACAAGTGTGTACAAGGGTGTACAGGTTTGTACAAGGTTGTACAAGGTTGTACAAGTGTGTACAAGGGTGTACAAATGTGTACAAGGTTGTACAAGTGTGTACAAGGTTGTACAAGTGTGTACAAGGTTGTACAAGTGTGTACAAGGTTGTACAAGTGTGTACAAGGTTGTACAAGTGTGTACAAGGTTGTACAAGTGTGTACAAGGGTGTACAAGTGTGTACAAGGTTGTACAAGTTTTTACAAGGTTGTACAAGTGTGTACAAGGGTGTAAAATCGTGTACAAGGATGTACAAGTTTGTACAAGTTTGTACAAGGTTGTACAAGTGTGTAGAAGGATGTACAAGTGTGTACAAGGATGTACAAGTTTGTACAAGGGTGTACAAGTGTGTACGATAAGTAAAAGTGTGTACAAGGGTGTACAAGGTTGTACAAGTGTGTACAAGGTTGTACAATTGTGTACAAGGCTGTACAACTGTGTACAAGGTTGTACAATTGTGTACAAGGCTGTACAAGTGTGTACAAGGTTGTACAAGTGTGTACAAGGTTGTACAAGTGTGTACAAGGATGTACAAGTTTGTACAAGGGTGTACAAGTGTGTACGATGTGTAAAAGTTTGTACAAGGGTGTACAAGGTTGTACAAGTGTGTACAAGGTTGTACAAATGTGTACAAGGCTGTACAATTTTGTACAAGGCTGTACAAGTGTGTACAAGGCTGTACAAGTGTGTACAAGGTTGTACAATTGTGTACAAGGCTGTACAATTGTGTACAAGGTTGTACAAGTGTAAACAAGGTTGTACAAGTGTGTACAAGGTTGTACAATTGTGTACAAGGCTGTACAAGTGTGTACAAGGTTGTACAAGTGTGTACAAGGTTGTACAAGTGTGTACAAGGTTGTACAATAGTGTGTCAGGTTGTACAAGTGTGTACAAGGTTGTACAAGTGTGTACAAGGGTGTACAATCGTGTACAAGGATGTACAAGTTTGTACAAGTTTGTACAAGTTTGTACAAGGTTGTACAAGTGTGTACAAGGATGTACAAGTTTGTACAAGGGAGTACAAGTTTGTACAAGATTGTACAAGTGTGTACTGGGTTGTACAAGTGTGTACAAGATTGTATAAGTTTGTACAAGGTTGTACAAGTGTGTACAAGGGTGTACAAGTGTGTACAAATGTGTACAAGTTTTACAAGGTTGTACAAGTGTGTACAAGGTTGTACAAGTTGTGTACAAGGTTGTACATGTGTGTACAAGGGTGTACAAGTTTTTACAAGGCTGTACAAGTGTGTACAAGGTTGTACAAGGTTGTACAAGGCTGTACAAGTGTGTACAAGGTTGTACAAGGTTGTACAAGTGTGTACAAGGGTGTACAAGTTTTTACAAGGTTGTACAAGTGTGTACAAGGTTGTACAAGTGTGTACAAGGCTGTACAATTGTGTACAAGGTTGTACAATTGTGTACAAGGCTGTACAAGTGTGTACAAGGTTGTACAAGTTTGTACAAGGGTGTACAAGTGTGTACGATGTGTAAAAGTTTGTACAAGGGTGTACAAGGTTGTACAAGTGTGTACAAGGTTGTACAATTGTGTACAAGGCTGTACAATTTTGTACAAGGCTGTACAAGTGTGTACAAGGCTGTACAAGTGTGTACAAGGTTGTACAATTGTGTACAAGGCTGTACAAGTGTGTACAAGGTTGTACAAGTGTGTACAAGGTTGTACAATTGTGTATCAGGTTGTACAAGTGTGTACAAGGTTGTACAAGTGTGTACAAGGGTGTACAATCGTGTACAAGGATGTACAAGTTTGTAAAAGTTTGTACAAGTTTGTACAAGTTTGTACAAGGTTGTACAAGTGTGTACAAGGATGTACAAGTTTGTACAAGGGTGCACAAGTGTGTACAAGGGTGTACAATCGTGTACAAGCTTGTACAAGTGTGTACAAGGGTGTACAGGTTTGTACAAGGTTGTACAAGGTTGTACAAGTGTGTACAATAGTGTACAAATGTGTACAAGGATGTAAAAGTTTGTACAAGTGTGTACAAGTTTGTACAAGGTTGTACAAGTGTGTACAAGGTTGTACAATTGTGTACAAGGCTGTACAAGTGTGTACAAGGTTGTACAAGTGTGTACAAGGTTGTACAAGTGTGTACAAGGTTGTACAAGTGTGTATCAGGTTGTACAAGTGTGTACAAGGTTGTACAAGTGTGTACAAGGTTGTACAAGTGTGTACAAGGTTGTACAAGTGTGTACAAGGTTGTACAAGTGTGTATCAGGTTGTACAAGTGTGTACAAGGATGTACAAGTGTGTACAAGGTTGTACAAGTGTGTACAAGGATGTACAAGTTTGTACAAGGTTGTACAAGTGTGTACAAGGATGTACAAGTTTGTACAAGGGTGCACAAGTGTGTACAAGGGTGAACAATCGTGTACAAGCTTGTACAAGTGTGTACAAGGGTGTACAGGTTTGTACAAGGTTGTACAAGGTTGTACAAGTGTGTACAAGGGTGTACAAATGTGTACAAGGTTGTACAAGTGTGTACAAGGTTGTACAAGTGTGTACAAGGTTGTACAAGTGTGTACAAGGTTGTACAAGTGTGTACAAGGTTGTACAAGTGTGTACAAGGTTGTACAAGTGTGTACAAGGGTGTACAAGTGTGTACAAGGTTGTACAAGTTTTTACAAGGTTGTACAAGTGTGTACAAGGGTGTAAAATCGTGTACAAGGATGTACAAGTTTGTACAAGTTTGTACAAGGTTGTACAAGTGTGTACAAGGATGTACAAGTTTGTACAAGGGTGTACAAGTGTGTACGATAAGTAAAAGTGTGTACAAGGGTGTACAAGGTTGTACAAGTGTGTACAAGGTTGTACAATTGTGTACAAGGCTGTACAACTGTGTACAAGGTTGTACAATTGTGTACAAGGCTGTACAAGTGTGTACAAGGTTGTACAAGTGTGTACAAGGTTGTACAAGTGTGTACAAGGATGTACAAGTTTGTTAAAGGGTGTACAAGTGTGTACGATGTGTAAAAGTTTGTACAAGGGTGTACAAGGTTGTACAAGTGTGTACAAGGTTGTACAAATGTGTACAAGGCTGTACAATTTTGTACAAGGCTGTACAAGTGTGTACAAGGCTGTACAAGTGTGTACAAGGTTGTACAATTGTGTACAAGGCTGTACAATTGTGTACAAGGTTGTACAAGTGTAAACAAGGTTGTACAAGTGTGTACAAGGTTGTACAATTGTGTACAAGGCTGTACAAGTGTGTACAAGGTTGTACAAGTGTGTACAAGGTTGGACAAGTGTGTACAAGGTTGTACAATAGTGTGTCAGGTTGTACAAGTGTGTACAAGGTTGTACAAGTGTGTACAAGGGTGTACAATCGTGTACAAGGATGTACAAGTTTGTACAAGTTTGTACAAGTTTGTACAAGGTTGTACAAGTGTGTACAAGGATGTACAAGTTTGTACAAGGGAGTACAAGTTTGTACAAGATTGTACAAGTGTGTACTGGGTTGTACAAGTGTGTACAAGATTGTATAAGTTTGTACAAGGTTGTACAAGTGTGTACAAGGGTGTACAAGTGTGTACAAATGTGTACAAGTTTTACAAGGTTGTACAAGTGTGTACAAGGTTGTACAAGTTGTGTACAAGGTTGTACATGTGTGTACAAGGGTGTACAAGTTTTTACAAGGCTGTACAAGTGTGTACAAGGTTGTACAAGGTTGTACAAGGCTGTACAAGTGTGTACAAGGTTGTACAAGGTTGTACAAGTGTGTACAAGGGTGTACAAGTTTTTACAAGGTTGTACAAGTGTGTACAAGGTTGTACAAGTGTGTACAAGGCTGTACAATTGTGTACAAGGTTGTACAAGTGTGTACAAGGTTGTACAAGTGTGTACAAGGTTGTACAATTGTGTACAAGGCTGTACAAGTGTGTACAAGGTTGTACAAGTGTGTACAAGGCTGTACAATTGTGTACAAGGTTGTACAAGTGTGTACAAGGTTGTACAAGTGTGTACAAGGTTGTACAATTGTGTACAAGGCTGTACAAGTGTGTTCAAGGTTGTACAAGTGTGTACAAGGTTGTACAAGTGTGTACAAGGGTGTACAATTGTGTACAAGGATGTACAAGTGTGTACAAGGTTGTACAAGTGTGTACAAGGATGTACAAGTTTGTACAAGGGCTGTACAAGTGTGTACGATGTGTAAAAGTTTGTACAAGGGTGTACAAGTTTGTACAAGTGTGTACAAGGTTGTACAATTGTGTACAAGGCTGTACAAGTGTGTACAAGGTTGTACAATTTTGTACAAGGCTGTACAAGTGTGTACAAGGTTGTACAAGTGTGTTCAAGGCTGTACAATTGTGTACAAGGTTGTACAAGTGTGTACAAGGTTGTACAAGTGTGTACAAGGTTGTACAATTGTGTACAAGGCTGTACAAGTGTGTACAAGGTTGTACAAGTGTGTACAAGGTTGTACAAGTGTGTACAAGGTTGTACAATTGTGTACAAGGTTGTACAAGTGTGTACAAGGTTGTACAAGTGTGTACAAGGGTGTACAAGTGTGTACAAGGTTGTACAAGTGTGTACAAGCTTTTACAAGTGTGTACAAGGGTGTACAAGTGTGTACAAGTTTGTACAAGTTTGTACAAGGTTGTACAAAAGTGTACAAGGTTATACAATTGTGTACAAGGTTGTACAAGTGTGTACAAGGTTGTACAAGTGTGTACAAGCTTTTACAAGTGTGTACAAGGGTGTACAAGTGTGTACAAGTTTGTACAAGTTTGTACAAGGTTGTACAAGTGTGTACAAGGTTGTACAAGTGTGTACAAGGTTGTACAAGTGTGTACAAGGTTGTACAAGTGTGTACAAGGTTGTACAAGTGTGTACAAGTTTTTAAATTGTGTACATGGGTGTACAATTGTGTACAAGGCTGTACAAGTGTGTACAAGGTTGTACAAGTGTGTACAAGGTTGTAACAGGGGGTACAAGGTTGTACAAGTGTGTACAAGGTTGTACAAGTGTGTACAAGGGTGAACAGGTTTGTACAATGTTGTACAAGTGTGTACAAGTTTGTACAAGGTTGTACAAGTGTGTACAAGGGTGTACAAGTGTGTACAAGGGTGCACAAGTGTGTACAAGGGTGTACAATCGTGTACAAGCTTGTACAAGTGTGTACAAGGGTGTACAGGTTTGTACAAGGTTGTACAAGTGTGTACAAGGGTGTACAAATGTGTACAAGGATGAAAAGGTTGTACAAGTGTGTACAAGTTTGTAAAAGTTTGTACAAGTTTGTACAAGTTTGTACAAGGTTGTACAAGTGTGTACAAGGATGTACAAGTTTGTACAAGGGTGCACAAGTGTGTACAAGGGTGTACAATCGTGTACAAGCTTGTACAAGTGTGTACAAGGGTGTACAGGTTTGTACAAGGTTGTACAAGGTTGTACAAGTGTGTACAAGGGTGTACAAATGTGTACAAGGTTGTACAAGTGTGTACAAGGTTGTACAAGTGTGTACAAGGTTGTACAAGTGTGTACAAGGTTGTACAAGTGTGTACAAGGTTGTACAAGTGTGTACAAGGTTGTACAAGTGTGTACAAGGGTGTACAAGTGTGTACAAGGTTGTACAAGTTTTTACAAGGTTGTACAAGTGTGTACAAGGGTGTAAAATCGTGTACAAGGATGTACAAGTTTGTACAAGTTTGTACAAGGTTGTACAAGTGTGTACAAGGATGTACAAGTTTGTACAAGGGTGTACAAGTGTGTACGATAAGTAAAAGTGTGTACAAGGGTGTACAAGGTTGTACAAGTGTGTACAAGGTTGTACAATTGTGTACAAGGCTGTACAACTGTGTACAAGGTTGTACAATTGTGTACAAGGCTGTACAAGTGTGTACAAGGTTGTACAAGTGTGTACAAGGTTGTACAAGTGTGTACAAGGATGTACAAGTTTGTACAAGGGTGTACAAGTGTGTACGATGTGTAAAAGTTTGTACAAGGGTGTACAAGGTTGTACAAGTGTGTACAAGGTTGTACAAATGTGTACAAGGCTGTACAATTTTGTACAAGGCTGTACAAGTGTGTACAAGGCTGTACAAGTGTGTACAAGGTTGTACAATTGTGTACAAGGCTGTACAATTGTGTACAAGGTTGTACAAGTGTAAACAAGGTTGTACAAGTGTGTACAAGGTTGTACAATTGTGTACAAGGCTGTACAAGTGTGTACAAGGTTGTACAAGTGTGTACAAGGTTGTACAAGTGTGTACAAGGTTGTACAATAGTGTGTCAGGTTGTACAAGTGTGTACAAGGTTGTACAAGTGTGTACAAGGGTGTACAATCGTGTACAAGGATGTACAAGTTTGTACAAGTTTGTACAAGTTTGTACAAGGTTGTACAAGTGTGTACAAGGATGTACAAGTTTGTACAAGGGAGTACAAGTTTGTACAAGATTGTACAAGTGTGTACTGGGTTGTACAAGTGTGTACAAGATTGTATAAGTTTGTACAAGGTTGTACAAGTGTGTACAAGGGTGTACAAGTGTGTACAAATGTGTACAAGTTTTACAAGGTTGTACAAGTGTGTACAAGGTTTTACAAGTTGTGTACAAGGTTGTACATGTGTGTACAAGGGTGTACAAGTTTTTACAAGGCTGTACAAGTGTGTACAAGGTTGTACAAGGTTGTACAAGGCTGTACAAGTGTGTACAAGGTTGTACAAGGTTGTACAAGTGTGTACAAGGGTGTACAAGTTTTTACAAGGTTGTACAAGTGTGTACAAGGTTGTACAAGTGTGTACAAGGCTGTACAATTGTGTACAAGGTTGTACAAGTGTGTACAAGGTTGTACAAGTGTGTACAAGGTTGTACAATTGTGTACAAGGCTGTACAAGTGTGTACAAGGTTGTACAAGTGTGTACAAGGCTGTACAATTGTGTACAAGGTTGTACAAGTGTGTACAAGGTTGTACAAGTGTGTACAAGGTTGTACAATTGTGTACAAGGCTGTACAAGTGTGTTCAAGGTTGTACAAGTGTGTACAAGGTTGTACAAGTGTGTACAAGGGTGTACAATTGTGTACAAGGATGTACAAGTGTGTACAAGGTTGTACAAGTGTGTACAAGGATGTACAAGTTTGTACAAGGGCTGTACAAGTGTGTACGATGTGTAAAAGTTTGTACAAGGGTGTACAAGTTTGTACAAGTGTGTACAAGGTTGTACAATTGTGTACAAGGCTGTACAAGTGTGTACAAGGTTGTACAATTTTGTACAAGGCTGTACAAGTGTGTACAAGGTTGTACAAGTGTGTTCAAGGCTGTACAATTGTGTACAAGGTTGTACTAGTGTGTACAAGGTTGTACAAGTGTGTACAAGGTTGTACAATTGTGTACAAGGCTGTACAAGTGTGTACAAGGTTGTACAAGTGTGTACAAGGTTGTACAAGTGTGTACAAGGTTGTACAATTGTGTACAAGGTTGTACAAGTGTGTACAAGGTTGTACAAGTGTGTACAAGGGTGTACAAGTGTGTACAAGGTTGTACAAGTGTGTACAAGCTTTTACAAGTGTGTACAAGGGTGTACAAGTGTGTACAAGTTTGTACAAGTTTGTACAAGGTTGTACAAAAGTGTACAAGGTTATACAATTGTGTACAAGGTTGTACAAGTGTGTACAAGGTTGTACAAGTGTGTACAAGCTTTTACAAGTGTGTACAAGGGTGTACAAGTGTGTACAAGTTTGTACAAGTTTGTACAAGGTTGTACAAGTGTGTACAAGGTTGTACAAGTGTGTACAAGGTTGTACAAGTGTGTACAAGGTTGTACAAGTGTGTACAAGGTTGTACAAGTGTGTACAAGTTTTTAAATTGTGTACATGGGTGTACAATTGTGTACAAGGCTGTACAAGTGTGTACAAGGTTGTACAAGTGTGTACAAGGTTGTAACAGGGGGTACAAGGTTGTACAAGTGTGTACAAGGTTGTACAAGTGTGTACAAGGGTGAACAGGTTTGTACAATGTTGTACAAGTGTGTACAAGTTTGTACAAGGTTGTACAAGTGTGTACAAGGGTGTACAAGTGTGTACAAGGGTGCACAAGTGTGTACAAGGGTGTACAATCGTGTACAAGCTTGTACAAGTGTGTACAAGGGTGTACAGGTTTGTACAAGGTTGTACAAGTGTGTACAAGGGTGTACAAATGTGTACAAGGATGAAAAGGTTGTACAAGTGTGTACAAGTTTGTACAAGGTTGTACAAGTGTGTACAAGGTTGTACAAGTGTGTACAAGGTTGTACAAGTGTGTACAACTTGTACAAGTGTGTACAAGCTTGTACAAGTGTGTACAAGGTTGTACAAGTGTGTACAAGGTTGTACAAGTTTGTACAAGGTTGTACAAGTGTGTACAAGTTTGTACAAGTGTGTACAAGTTTGTACAAGGTTGTACAAATGTGTACAAGGGTGTACAAAGGTGTACAAGGGTGCACAAGTTTGAACAAGGGTGTACAAGTGTGTACAAGCTTGTACAAGTGTGTACAAGCTTGTACAAGTGTGTACAAGGGTGTACAGGTTTGTACAAGGTTGTACAAGTGTGTACAAGGGTGTACAAGTATGTACAATAATGTACAAGTTTGTACAAGTGTGTACAAGTTTGTAAAAGGTTGTACAAGTGTGTACAAGGGTGTACAAGTGTGTACAAGGTTGTACAAGTGTGTACAAGCTTGTACAAGTGTGTACAAGGGTGTACAAGTGTGTACAAGGTTGTACAAGTTTTTACATGGTTGTACAAGTGTGTACAAGGTTGTACAAGTGTGTACAAGGTTGTACAAGTGTGTACAAGGTTGTACAAGTGTGTACAAGGTTGTACAAGTGTGTAAAAGGTTGTACAAGTGTGTACAAGGTTGTACAAGTGTGTAAAAGGTTGTACAAGTGTGTACAAGGTTGTACAAGTGTGTACAAGGTTGTACAAGTGTGTACAAGGTTGTACAAGTGTGTACAAGGTTGTACAAGTGTGTACAAGGTTGTACAAGTGTGTACAAGGGTGTAAAATCGTGTACAAGGATGTACAAGTTTGTACAAGTTTGTACAAGGTTGTACAAGTGTGTACAAGGATGTACAAGTTTGTACAAGGGTGTACAAGTGTGTACGATAAGTAAAAGTGTGTACAAGGGTGTACAAGGTTGTACAAGTGTGTACAAGGTTTTACAATTGTGTACAAGGCTGTACAAGTGTGTACAAGGTTGTACAAGTGTGTACAAGGTTGTACAATTGTGTACAAGGCTGTACAAGTGTGTACAAGGTTGTACAAGTGTGTACAAGGTTGTACAAGTGTGTACAAGGATGTACAAGTTTGTACAAGGGTGTACAAGTGTGTACGATAAGTAAAAGTGTGTACAAGGGTGTACAAGTGTGTACAAGGTTGTACAATTGTGTACAAGGCTGTACAAGTGTGTACAAGGTTGTACAATTGTGTACAAGGCTGTACAAGTGTGTACAAGATTGTACAAGTGTGTACAAGGTTGTACAAGTGTGTACAAGGATGTACAAGTTTGTACAAGGGTGTACAAGTGTGTACGATGTGTAAAAGTTTGTACAAGGGTGTACAAGGTTGTACAAGTGTGTACAAGGTTGTACAATTGTGTACAAGGCTGTACAAGTGTGTACAAGGTTGTACAATTTTGTACAAGGCTGTACAAGTGTGTACAAGGTTGTACAAGTGTGTACAAGGCTGTACAATTGTGTACAAGGTTGTACAAGTGTGTACAAGGTTGTACAAGTGTGTACAAGGTTGTACAATTGTGTACAAGGCTGTACAAGTGTGTACAAGGTTGTACAAGTGTGTACAAGGTTGTACAAGTGTGTATAAGGTTGTACAAGTGTGTACAAGGTTGTACAAGTGTGTACAAGGTTGTACAATTGTGTTTCAGGTTGTACAAGTGTGTACAAGGTTGTACAAGTGTGTACAAGGGTGAACAATCGTGTACAAGGATGTACAAGTTTGTACAAGTTTGTACAAGGTTGTACAAGTGTGTACATGGATGTACAAGTTTGTACAAGGGTGCACAAGTGTGTACAAGGGTGTACAATCGTGTACAAGCTTGTACAAGTGTGTACAAGGGTGTACAGGTTTGTACAAGGTTGTACAAGGTTGTACAAGTGTGTACAAGGGTGTACAAATGTGTACAAGGATGTAAAAGTTTGTACAAGTGTGTACAAGTTTGTACAAGGTTGTACAAGTGTGTACAAGGTTTTACAATTGTGTACAAGGTTGTACAAGTTTGTACAAGGGAGTACAAGTTTGTACAAGATTGTACAAGTGTGTACTGGGCTGTACAAGTGTGTACAAGATTGTATAAGTTTGTACAAGGTTGTACAAGTGTGTACAAGGGTGTACAAGTGTGTACAAATGTGTACAAGTTTTACAAGGTTGTACAAGTGTGTACAAGGTTGTACAAGTTGTGTACAAGGTTGTACATGTGTGTACAAGGGTGTACAAGTTTTTACAAGGCTCTACAAGTGTGTACAAGGTTGTACAAGGCTGTACAAGTGTGTACAAGGTTGTACAAGGTTGTACAAGTGTGTACAAAGGTGTACAAGTTTTTACGAGGATGTACAAGTGTGTACAAGGTTGTACAAGTGTGTACAAGGCTGTACAATTGTGTACAAGGTTGTACAAGTGTGTACAAGGTTGTACAAGTGTGTACAAGGTTGTACAATTGTGTACAAGGCTGTACAAGTGTGTACAAGGTTGTACAAGTGTGTACAAGGCTGTACAATTGTGTACAAGGTTGTACAAGTGTGTACAAGGTTGTACAAGTGTGTACAAGGTTGTACAATTGTGTACAAGGCTGTACAAGTGTGTTCAAGGTTGTACAAGTGTGTACAAGGTTGTACAAGTGTGTACAAGGTTGTACAATTGTGTACAAGGTTGTACAAGTGTGTACAAGGTTGTACAAGTGTGTACAAGGTTGTACAAGTGTGTACAAGGTTGTACAAGTGTGTACAAGGTTGTACAAGTGTGTACAAGGTTGTACAAGTGTGTACAAGGTTGTACAAGTGTGTACAAGGTTGTACAAGTGTGTACAAGCTTGTACAAGTGTGTACAAGCTTGTACAAGTGTGTACAAGCTTGTACAAGTGTGTACAAGCTTGTACAAGTGTGTACAAGGGTGTACAAGTGTGTACAAGGTTGTACAAGTTTTTACAAGGTTGTACAAGTGTGTACAAGGGTGTAAAATCGTGTACAAGGATGTACAAGTTTGTACAAGTTTGTACAAGGTTGTACAAGTGTGTATAAGGATGTACAAGTTTGTACAAGGGTGTACAAGTGTGTACGATAAGTAAAAGTGTGTACAAGGGTGTACAAGGTTGTACAAGTGTGTACAAGGTTTTACAATTGTGTACAAGGCTGTACAAGTGTGTACAAGGTTGTACAATTGTGTACAAGGCTGTACAAGTGTGTACAAGGTTGTACAAGTGTGTACAAGGTTGTACAAGTGTGTACAAGGTTGTACAATTGTGTACAAGGTTGTACAATTGTGTAAAAGGTTGTACAAGTGTGTAAAAGGTTGTACAAGTGTGTACAAGGTTGTACAAGTGTGTACAAGGTTGTACAAGTGTGTACAAGGTTGTACAAGTGTGTACAAGGTTGTACAAGTGTGTACAATGTTGTACAAGTGTGTACAAGGTTGTACAAGTGTGTACAAGGTTGTACAAGTGTGTACAACCTTGTACAAGTGTGTACAAGCTTGTACAAGTGTGTACAAGCTTGTACAAGTGTGTACAAGGGTGTACAAGTGTGTACAAGGGTGTACAAGTGTGTACAAGGTTGTACAAGTTTTTACAAGGTTGTACAAGTGTGTACAAGGGTGTAAAATCGTGTACAAGGATGTACAAGTTTGTACAAGTTTGTACAAGGTTGTACAAGTGTGTACAAGGATGTACAAGTTTGTACAAGGTTGTACAAGTGTGTACGATAAGTAAAAGTGTGTACAAGGGTGTACAAGGTTGTACAAGTGTGTACAAGGTTTTACAATTGTGTACAAGGCTGTACAAGTGTGTACAAGGTTGTACAATTGTGTACAAGGCTGTACAAGTGTGTACAAGGTTGTACAAGTGTGTACAAGGTTGTACAAGTGTGTACAAGGTTGTACAAGTGTGTACAAGGTTGTACAAGTGTGTACAAGGTTGTACAAGTGTGTACAAGGTTGTACAAGTGTGTACAAGGTTGTACAAGTGTGTACAAGGTTGTACAAGTTTGTACAAGGTTGTACAAGTGTGTACATGGTTGTACAAGTGTGTACAAGCTTGTACAAGTGTGTACAAGGGTGTACAAGTGTGTACAAGGTTGTACAAGTTTTCACAAGGTTGTACAAGTGTGTACAAGGGTGTAAAATCGTGTACAAGGATGTACAAGTTTGTACAAGGTTGTACAAGTGTGTACAAGGATGTACAAGTTTGTACAAGGGTGTACAAGTGTGTACGATAAGTAAAAGTGTGTACAAGGGTGTACAAGGTTGTACAAGTGTGTACAAGGTTGTACAATTGTGTACAAGGCTGTACAAGTGTGTACAAGGTTGTACAATTGTGTACAAGGCTGTACAAGTGTGTAAAAGGTTGTACAAGTGTGTACAAGGTTGTACAAGTGTGTACAAGGTTGTACAAGTGTGTACAAGGTTGTACAAGTGTGTACAAGGTTGTATAAGTGTGTACGAGGTTGTACAATTGTGTACAAGGTTGTACAAGTGTGTACAAGTATGTACAATTGTGTACAAGGCTGTACAAGTGTGTACAAGGTTGTACAAGGTTGTACAAGTGTGTACAAGGGTGTACAAGTTTTTACAAGGTTGTACAAGTGTGTACAAGGTTGTACAAGTGTGTACAAGGCTGTACAATTGTGTACAAGGTTGTACAAGTGTGTACAAGGTTGTACAAGTGTGTACAAGGTTGTACAATTGTGTACAAGGCTGTACAAGTGTGTACAAGGTTGTACAAGTGTGTACAAGGCTGTACAATTGTGTACAAGGTTGTACAAGTGTGTACAAGGTTGTACAAGTGTGTACAAGGTTGTACAATTGTGTACAAGACTGTACAAGTGTGTACAAAGTTGTGCAAGTGTAAACAAGGTTGTACAAGTGTGTACAAGGTTGTACAATTGTGTACAAGGTTGTACAAGTTTGTACAAGGTTGTACAAGTGTGTACAAGGGTGTACAATCGTGTACAAGGATGTACAAGTTTGTACAAGATTGTACAAGTGTGTACTGGGTTGTACAAGTGTGTACAAGATTGTATAAGTTTGTACAAGGTTGTACAAGTGTGTACAAGGGTGTACAAGTGTGTACAAATGTGTACAAGTGTGTACAGGGGTGTACAAGTTTGTACAAGGGTGTACAAGTTTTACAAGGCTGTAAAGTGTGTACAAGGTTGTACAAGTTGTGTACTGGGTTGTACAAGTGTGTACAAGATTGTATAAGTTTGTACAAGGTTGTACAAGTGTGTACAAGGGTGTACAAGTGTGTACAAATGTGTACAAGTGTGTACAGGGGTGTACAAGTTTGTACAAGGGTGTACAAGTTTTACAAGGTTGTACAAGTTTGTACAAGGTTGTACAAGTTGTGTACAAGGTTGTACATGTGTGTACAAGGGTGTACAAGTGTGTACAAGGTTGTACAAGTGTGTACAAGCTTGGACAAGTGTGTACAAGGGTGTACAAGTGTGTACAAGGTTGTACAAGTTTTTACAAGGTTGTACAAGTGTGTACAAGGGTGTAAAATCGTGTACAAGGATGTACAAGTTTGTACAAGTTTGTACAAGGTTGTACAAGTGTGTACAAGGATGTACAAGTTTGTACAAGGGTGTACAAGTGTGTACGATAAGTAAAAGTGTGTACAAGTGTGTACAAGGTTGTACAATTGTGTACAAGGCTGTACAAGTGTGTACAAGGATGTACAAGTTTGTACAAGGGTGTACAAGTGTGTACGATGTGTAAAAGTTTGTACAAGGGTGTACAAGGTTGTACAAGTGTGTACAAGGTTGTACAATTGTGTACAAGGCTGTACAAGTGTGTACAAGGTTGTACAATTTTGTACAAGGCTGTACAAGTGTGTACAAGGTTGTACAAGTGTGTACAATGCTGTACAAGTGTGTACAATGCTGTACAATTGTGTACAAGGTTGTACAAGTGTGTACAAGGTTGTACAAGTGTGTACAAGGTTGTACAATTGTGTACAAGGCTGTACAAGTGTGTACAAGGTTGTACAAGTGTGTACAAGGTTGTACAAGTGTGTACAAGGTTGTACAAGTGTGTACAAGGTTGTACAAGTGTGTACAAGGTTGTACAATTGTGTTTTTTAGGTTGTACAAGTGTGTACAAGGTTGTACAAGTGTGTACAAGGGTGAACAATCGTGTACAAGGATGTACAAGTTTGTACAAGTTTGTACAAGTTTGTACAAGGTTGTACAAGTGTGTACAAGGATGTACAAGTTTGTACAAGGGTGCACAAGTGTGTACAAGGGTGTACAATCGTGTACAAGCTTGTACAAGTGTGTACAAGGGTGTACAGGTTTGTACAAGGTTGTACAAGGTTGTACAAGTGTGTACAAGGGTGTACAAATGTGTACAAGGATGTAAAAGTTTGTACAAGTGTGTACAAGTTTGTACAAGGTTGTACAAGTGTGTACAAGGTTTTACAATTGTGTACAAGGTTGTACAAGTTTGTACAAGGGAGTACAAGTTTGTACAAGATTGTACAAGTGTGTACTGGGTTGTACAAGTGTGTACAAGATTGTATAAGTTTGTACAAGGTTGTACAAGTGTGTACAAGGGTGTACAAGTGTGTACAAATGTGTACAAGTTTTACAAGGTTGTACAAGTGTGTACAAGGTTGTACAAGTTGTGTACAAGGTTGTACATGTGTGTACAAGGGTGTACAAGTTTTTACAAGGCTCTACAAGTGTGTACAAGGTTGTACAAGGCTGTACAAGTGTGTACAAGGTTGTACAAGGTTGTACAAGTGTGTACAAAGGTGTACAAGTTTTTACGAGGATGTACAAGTGTGTACAAGGTTGTACAAGTATGTACAAGGCTGTACAATTGTGTACAAGGTTGTACAAGTGTGTACAAGGTTGTACAAGTGTGTACAAGGTTGTACAATTGTGTACAAGGCTGTACAAGTGTGTACAAGGTTGTACAAGTGTGTACAAGGCTGTACAATTGTGTACAAGGTTGTACAAGTGTGTACAAGGTTGTACAAGTGTGTACAAGGTTGTACAATTGTGTACAAGGCTGTACAAGTGTGTTCAAGGTTGTACAAGTGTGTAGAAGGTTGTACAATTGTGTACAAGGTTGTACAATTGTGTACAAGGTTGTACAAGTGTGTACAAGGTTGTACAAGTGTGTACAAGGTTGTACAATTGTGTACAAGGTTGTACAATTGTGTACAAGGTTGTACAAGTGTGTACAAGGTTGTACAAGTGTGTACAAGGTTGTACAAGTGTGTACAAGGTTGTACAAGTGTGTACAAGGTTGTACAAGTGTGTACAAGGTTGTACAAGTGTGTACAAGGTTGTACAAGTGTGTACAAGGTTGTACAAGTGTGTACAAGGTTGTACAAGTGTGTACAAGCTTGTACAAGTGTGTAAAAGGGTGTAAAATCGTGTACAAGGATGTACAAGTTTGTACAAGTTTGTACAAGGTTGTACAAGTGTGTATAAGGATGTACAAGTTTGTACAAGGGTGTACAAGTGTGTACGATAAGTAAAATTGTGTACAAGGGTGTACAAGGTTGTACAAGTGTGTACAAGGTTTTACAATTGTGTACAAGGCTGTACAAGTGTGTACAAGGTTGTACAATTGTGTACAAGGCTGTACAAGTGTGTACAAGGTTGTACAAGTGTGTACAAGGTTGTACAAGTGTGTACAAGGTTGTACAAGTGTGTACAAGGTTGTACAAGTGTGTACAAGGTTGTACAAGTGTGTAAAAGGTTGTACAAGTGTGTACAAGGTTGTACAAGTGTGTACAAGGTTGTACAAGTGTGTACAAGGTTGTACAAGTGTGTACAAGGTTGTACAAGTGTGTACAAGGTTGTACAAGTGTGTACAAGCTTGTACAAGTGTGTACAAGCTTGTACAAGTGTGTACAAGGATGTACAAGTTTGTACAAGGGTGTACAAGTGTGTACGATAAGTAAAAGTATGTACAAGGGTGTACAAGGTTGTACAAGTGTGTACAAGGTTGTACAATTGTGTACAAGGCTGTACAAGTGTGTACAAGGTTGTACAATTGTGTACAAGGCTGTACAAGTGTGTACAGCCTTGTACAAAGGTACAACTTGGGTGTTCAAAGGTACACAGGGGTGTACAAGTTTGTACAAGGGTGTACAAGTTTTACAAGGTTGTACAAGTGTGTACAAGGTTGTACAAGTTGTGTACTGGGTTGTACAAGTGTGTACAAGATTGTATAAGTTTGTACAAGGTTGTACAAGTGTGTACAAGGGCGTACAAGTGTGTACAAATGTGTACAAGTGTGTACAGGGGTGTACAAGTTTGTTGTACAAGTGTGTACAAGGTTGTACAAGTTGTGTACAAGGTTGTACATGTGTGTACAAGGGTGTACAAGTGTGTACAAGGTTGTACAAGTGTGTACAAGCTTGTACAAGTGTGTACAAGGGTGTACAAGTGTGTACAAGGTTGTACAAGTTTTTACAAGGTTGTACAAGTGTGTACAAGGGTGTAAAATCGTGTACAAGGATGTACAAGTTTGTACAAGTTTGTACAAGGTTGTACAAGTGTGTACAAGGATGTACAAGTTTGTACAAGGGTGTACAAGTGTGTACGATAAGTAAAAGTGTGTACAAGGGTGTACAAGGTTGTACAAGTGTGTACAAGGTTGTACAATTGTGTACAAGGCTGTACAAGTGTGTACAAGGTTGTACAATTGTGTACAAGGCTGTACAAGTGTGTACAAGATTGTACAAGTGTGTACAAGGTTGTACAAGTGTGTACAAGGTTGTACAAGTGTGTACAAGGTTGTACAAGTGTGTACAAGGTTGTACAAGTGTGTACAAGGTTGTACAAGTGTGTACGAGGTTGTACAATTGTGTACGAGGTTGTACAAGTGTGTACAAGGTGTACGAGGTGTGTACAGGGGTGTAAAAGTTTGTACAAGGGTGTACAAGTTTTACAAGGTTGTACAAGTGTGTAAAAGGTTGTACAAGTGTGTACAAGGTTGTACAAGTGTGTACAAGGTTGTACAAGTGTGTACAAGGTTGTACAAGTGTGTACAAGGTTGTACAAGTGTGTACAAGGTTGTACAAGTGTGTACAAGGTTGTACAAGTGTGTACGAGGTTGTACAATTGTGTACGAGGTTGTACAATTGTGTACGAGGTTGTACAATTGTGTACAAGGCTGTACAAGTGTGTACAAGGTTGTACAATTGTGTACAAGGCTGTACAAGTGTGTACAAGGTTGTACAAGGTTGTACAAGTGTGTACAAGGGTGTACAAGTTTTTACAAGGTTGTACAAGTGTGTACAAGGTTGTACAAGTGTGTACAAGGCTGTACAATTGTGTACAAGGTTGTACAAGTGTGTACAAGGTTGTACAAGTGTGTACAAGGTTGTACAATTGTGTACAAGGCTGTACAAGTGTGTACAAGGTTGTACAAGTGTGTATAAGGCTGTACAATTGTGTACAAGGTTGTACAAGTGTGTACAAGGTTGTACAAGTGTGTACAAGGTTGTACAATTGTGTACAAGGCTGTACAAGTGTGTACAAGGTTGTACAAGTGTGTACAAGGCTGTACAATTGTGTACAAGGTTGTACAAGTGTGTACAAGGCTGTACAAGTGTGTACAAGGTTGTACAAGTGTGTTCAAGGTTGTACAAGTGTGTACAAGGTTGTACAATTGTGTACAAGGCTGTACAAGTGTGTACAAGGTTGTACAAGTGTGTACAAGGTTGTACAAGTGTGTACAAGGTTGTACAATTGTGTACAAGGTTGTACAAGTGTGTACAAGGTTGTACAAGTGTGTACAAGGTTGTACAAGTGTGTACAAGGTTTTACAAGTGTGTACAAGGTTGTACAATTGTGTACAAGATTGTACAAGTGTGTACAAGGTTGTACAAGTGTGTACAAGGTTGTACAAGTGTGTACAAGGTTGTACAAGTGTGTACAAGGTTGTACAAGTGTGTACAAGGTTGTACAAGTGTGTACAAGGTTGTACAAGTGTGTACAAGGTTGTACAAGTGTGTACAAGGTTGTACAAGTGTGTACAAGCTTGTACAAGTGTGTACAAGCTTGTACAAGTGTGTACAAGGGTGTACAAGTGTGTACAAGGTTGTACAAGTTTTTACAAGGTTTTACAAGTGTGTACAAGGGTGTAAAATCGTGTACAAGGATGTACAAGTTTGTACAAGTTTGTACAAGGTTGTACAAGTGTGTACAAGGATGTACAAGTTTTTACAAGGGTGTACAAGTGTGTACGATAAGCAAAAGTGTGTACAAGAGTGTACAAGGTTGTACAAGTGTGTACAAGGTTGTACAATTGTGTACAAGGCTGTACAAGTGTGTACAAGGTTGTACAATTGTGTACAAGGCTGTACAAGTGTGTAAAAGGTTGTACAAGTGTGTACAAGGTTGTACAAGTGTGTACAAGGTTGTACAAGTGTGTACAAGGTTGTACAAGTGTGTACAAGGTTGTACAAGTGTGTACAAAGTTGTACAAGTGTGTACGAGGTTGTACAATTGTGTACAAGGTTGTACAAGTGTGTACAAGGTTGTACAAGTTGTGTACTGGGTTGTACAAGTGTGTACAAGATTGTATAAGTTTGTACAAGGTTGTACAAGTGTGTACAAGGGTGTACAAGTGTGTACAAATGTGTACAAGTGTGTACAGGGGTGTACAAGTTTGTACAAGGGTGTACAAGTTTTACAAGGTTGTACAAGTGTGTACAAGGTTGTACAAGTTGTGTACAAGGTTGTACATGTGTGTACAAGGGTGTACAAGTGTGTACAAGGTTGTACAAGTGTGTACAAGCTTGGACAAGTGTGTACAAGGGTGTACAAGTGTGTACAAGGTTGTACAAGTTTTTACAAGGTTGTACAAGTGTGTACAAGGGTGTAAAATCGTGTACAAGGATGTACAAGTTTGTACAAGTTTGTACAAGGTTGTACAAGTGTGTACAAGGATGTACAAGTTTGTACAAGGGTGTACAAGTGTGTACGATAAGTAAAAGTGTGTACAAGTGTGTACAAGGTTGTACAATTGTGTACAAGGCTGTACAAGTGTGTACAAGGATGTACAAGTTTGTACAAGGGTGTACAAGTGTGTACGATGTGTAAAAGTTTGTACAAGGGTGTACAAGGTTGTACAAGTGTGTACAAGGTTGTACAATTGTGTACAAGGCTGTACAAGTGTGTACAAGGTTGTACAATTTTGTACAAGGCTGTACAAGTGTGTACAAGGTTGTACAAGTGTGTACAATGCTGTACAAGTGTGTACAATGCTGTACAATTGTGTACAAGGTTGTACAAGTGTGTACAAGGCTGTACAAGTGTGTACAAGGTTGTACAAGTGTGTACAAGGTTGTACAAGTGTGTACAAGGTTGTACAAGTGTGTACAAGGTTGTACAAGTGTGTACAAGGTTGTACAATTGTGTTTTTTAGGTTGTACAAGTGTGTACAAGGTTGTACAAGTGTGTACAAGGGTGAACAATCGTGTACAAGGATGTACAAGTTTGTACAAGTTTGTACAAGTTTGTACAAGGTTGTACAAGTGTGTACAAGGATGTACAAGTTTGTACAAGGGTGCACAAGTGTGTACAAGGGTGTACAATCGTGTACAAGCTTGTACAAGTGTGTACAAGGGTGTACAGGTTTGTACAAGGTTGTACAAGGTTGTACAAGTGTGTACAAGGGTGTACAAATGTGTACAAGGATGTAAAAGTTTGTACAAGTGTGTACAAGTTTGTACAAGGTTGTACAAGTGTGTACAAGGTTTTACAATTGTGTACAAGGTTGTACAAGTTTGTACAAGGGAGTACAAGTTTGTACAAGATTGTACAAGTGTGTACTGGGTTGTACAAGTGTGTACAAGATTGTATAAGTTTGTACAAGGTTGTACAAGTGTGTACAAGGGTGTACAAGTGTGTACAAATGTGTACAAGTTTTACAAGGTTGTACAAGTGTGTACAAGGTTGTACAAGTTGTGTACAAGGTTGTACATGTGTGTACAAGGGTGTACAAGTTTTTACAAGGCTCTACAAGTGTGTACAAGGTTGTACAAGGCTGTACAAGTGTGTACAAGGTTGTACAAGGTTGTACAAGTGTGTACAAAGGTGTACAAGTTTTTACGAGGATGTACAAGTGTGTACAAGGTTGTACAAGTATGTACAAGGCTGTACAATTGTGTACAAGGTTGTACAAGTGTGTACAAGGTTGTACAAGTGTGTACAAGGTTGTACAATTGTGTACAAGGCTGTACAAGTGTGTACAAGGTTGTACAAGTGTGTACAAGGCTGTACAATTGTGTACAAGGTTGTACAAGTGTGTACAAGGTTGTACAAGTGTGTACAAGGTTGTACAATTGTGTACAAGGCTGTACAAGTGTGTTCAAGGTTGTACAAGTGTGTAGAAGGTTGTACAAGTGTGTACAAGGTTGTACAATTGTGTACAAGGTTGTACAATTGTGTACAAGGTTGTACAAGTGTGTACAATGTTGTACAAGTGTGTACAAGGTTGTACAATTGTGTACAAGGTTGTACAATTGTGTACAAGGTTGTACAAGTGTGTACAAGGTTGTACAAGTGTGTACAAGGTTGTACAAGTGTGTACAAGGTTGTACAAGTGTGTACAAGGTTGTACAAGTGTGTACAAGGTTGTACAAGTGTGTACAAGGTTGTACAAGTGTGTACAAGGTTGTACAAGTGTGTACAAGCTTGTACAAGTGTGTAAAAGGGTGTAAAATCGTGTACAAGGATGTACAAGTTTGTACAAGTTTGTACAAGGTTGTACAAGTGTGTATAAGGATGTACAAGTTTGTACAAGGGTGTACAAGTGTGTACGATAAGTAAAATTGTGTACAAGGGTGTACAAGGTTGTACAAGTGTGTACAAGGTTTTACAATTGTGTACAAGGCTGTACAAGTGTGTACAAGGTTGTACAATTGTGTACAAGGCTGTACAAGTGTGTACAAGGTTGTACAAGTGTGTACAAGGTTGTACAAGTGTGTACAAGGTTGTACAAGTGTGTACAAGGTTGTACAAGTGTGTACAAGGTTGTACAAGTGTGTACAAGGTTGTACAAGTGTGTACAAGGTTGTACAAGTGTGTACAAGGTTGTACAAGTGTGTACAAGGTTGTACAAGTGTGTACAAGGTTGTACAAGTGTGTACAAGCTTGTACAAGTGTGTACAAGCTTGTACAAGTGTGTACAAGGATGTACAAGTTTGTACAAGGGTGTACAAGTGTGTACGATAAGTAAAAGTATGTACAAGGGTGTACAAGGTTGTACAAGTGTGTACAAGGTTGTACAATTGTGTACAAGGCTGTACAAGTGTGTACAAGGTTGTACAATTGTGTACAAGGCTGTACAAGTGTGTACAGCCTTGTACAAAGGTACAACTTGGGTGTTCAAAGGTACACAGGGGTGTACAAGTTTGTACAAGGGTGTACAAGTTTTACAAGGTTGTACAAGTGTGTACAAGGTTGTACAAGTTGTGTACTGGGTTGTACAAGTGTGTACAAGATTGTATAAGTTTGTACAAGGTTGTACAAGTGTGTACAAGGGTGTACAAGTGTGTACAAATGTGTACAAGTGTGTACAGGGGTGTACAAGTTTGTTGTACAAGTGTGTACAAGGTTGTACAAGTTGTGTACAAGGTTGTACATGTGTGTACAAGGGTGTACAAGTGTGTACAAGGTTGTACAAGTGTGTACAAGCTTGTACAAGTGTGTACAAGGGTGTACAAGTGTGTACAAGGTTGTACAAGTTTTTACAAGGTTGTACAAGTGTGTACAAGGGTGTAAAATCGTGTACAAGGATGTACAAGTTTGTACAAGTTTGTACAAGGTTGTACAAGTGTGTACAAGGATGTACAAGTTTGTACAAGGGTGTACAAGTGTGTACGATAAGTAAAAGTGTGTACAAGGGTGTACAAGGTTGTACAAGTGTGTACAAGGTTGTACAATTGTGTACAAGGCTGTACAAGTGTGTACAAGGTTGTACAATTGTGTACAAGGCTGTACAAGTGTGTACAAGATTGTACAAGTGTGTACAAGGTTGTACAAGTGTGTACAAGGTTGTACAAGTGTGTACAAGGTTGTACAAGTGTGTACGAGGTTGTACAATTGTGTACGAGGTTGTACAAGTGTGTACAAGGTGTACGAGGTGTGTACAGGGGTGTACAAGTTTGTACAAGGGTGTACAAGTTTTACAAGGTTGTACAAGTGTGTAAAAGGTTGTACAAGTGTGTACAAGGTTGTACAAGTGTGTACAAGGTTGTACAAGTGTGTACAAGGTTGTACAAGTGTGTACAAGGTTGTACAAGTGTGTACAAGGTTGTACAAGTGTGTACAAGGTTGTACAAGTGTGTACGAGGTTGTACAATTGTGTACGAGGTTGTACAATTGTGTACGAGGCTGTACAAGTGTGTACAAGGTTGTACAATTGTGTACAAGGCTGTACAAGTGTGTACAAGGTTGTACAAGGTTGTACAAGTGTGTACAAGGGTGTACAAGTTTTTACAAGGTTGTACAAGTGTGTACAAGGTTGTACAAGTGTGTACAAGGTTGTACAAGTGTGTACAAGGCTGTACAATTGTGTACAAGGTTGTACAAGTGTGTACAAGGTTGTACAATTGTGTACAAGGCTGTACAAGTGTGTACAAGGTTGTACAAGTGTGTATAAGGCTGTACAATTGTGTACAAGGTTGTACAAGTGTGTACAAGGTTGTACAAGTGTGTACAAGGTTGTACAATTGTGTACAAGGCTGTACAAGTGTGTACAAGGTTGTACAAGTGTGTACAAGGCTGTACAATTGTGTACAAGGTTGTACAAGTGTGTACAAGGTTGTACAAGTGTGTACAAGGTTGTGCAATTGTGTACAAGGCTGTACAAGTGTGTTCAAGGTTGTACAAGTGTGTACAAGGTTGTACAAGTGTGTACAAGGTTGTACAATTGTGTACAAGGTTGTACAAGTGTGTACAAGGTTGTACAAGTGTGTACAAGGTTTTACAAGTGTGTACAAGGTTGTACAATTGTGTACAAGATTGTACAAGTGTGTACAAGGTTGTACAAGTGTGTACAAGGTTGTACAAGTGTGTACAAGGTTGTACAAGTGTGTACAAGGTTGTACAAGTGTGTACAAGGTTGTACAAGTGTGTACAAGGTTGTACAAGTGTGTACAAGGTTGTACAAGTGTGTACAAGGTTGTACAAGTGTGTACAAGCTTGTACAAGTGTGTACAAGCTTGTACAAGTGTGTACAAGGGTGTACAAGTGTGTACAAGGTTGTACAAGTTTTTACAAGGTTTTACAAGTGTGTACAAGGGTGTACAATCGTGTACAAGGATGTACAAGTTTGTACAAGTTTGTACAAGGTTGTACAAGTGTGTACAAGGATGTACAAGTTTTTACAAGGGTGTACAAGTGTGTACGATAAGCAAAAGTGTGTACAAGAGTGTACAAGGTTGTACAAGTGTGTACAAGGTTGTACAATTGTGTACAAGGCTGTACAAGTGTGTACAAGGTTGTACAATTGTGTACAAGGCTGTACAAGTGTGTAAAAGGTTGTACAAGTGTGTACAAGGTTGTACAAGTGTGTACAAGGTTGTACAAGTGTGTACAAGGTTGTACAAGTGTGTACAAGGTTGTACAAGTGTGTACAAAGTTGTACAAGTGTGTACGAGGTTGTACAATTGTGTACAAGGTTGTACAAGTGTGTACAAGGTTGTACAATTGTGTACAAGGCTGTACAAGTGTGTACAAGGTTGTACAAGGTTGTACAAGTGTGTACAAGGGTGTACAAGTTTTTACAAGGTTGTACAAGTGTGTACAAGGTTGTACAAGTGTGTACAAGGTTGTACAAGTGTGTACAAGGTTGTACAAGTGTGTACAAGGTTGTACAAGTGTGTACAAGGTTGTACAATTGTGTACAAGGCTGTACAAGTGTGTACAAGGTTGTACAAGTGTGTACAAGGCTGTACAATTGTGTACAAGGTTGTACAAGTGTGTACAAGGTTGTACAAGTGTGTACAAGGTTGTACAATTGTGTACAAGACTGTACAAGTGTGTACAAAGTTGTGCAAGTGTGTACAAGGTTGTACAAGTGTGTACAAGGTTGTACAATTGTGTACAAGGTTGTACAAGTGTGTACAAGGTTGTACAATTGTGTACAAGGTTGTACAAGTGTGTACAAGGTTGTACAAGTGTGTACAAGGGTGTACAATCGTGTACAAGGATGTACAAGTTTGTACAAGATTGTACAAGTGTGTACTGGGTTGTACAAGTGTGTACAAGATTGTATAAGTTTGTACAAGGTTGTACAAGTGTGTACAAGGGTGTACAAGTGTGTACAAATGTGTACAAGTGTGTACAGGGGTGTAAAAGTTTGTACAAGGGTGTACAAGTTTTACAAGGTTGTACAAGTGTGTACAAGGTTGTACAAGTTGTGTACTGGGTTGTACAAGTGTGTACAAGATTGTATAGGTTTGTACAAGGTTGTACAAGTGTGTATAAGGGTGTACAAGTGTGTACAAATGTGTACAAGTGTGTACAGGGGTGTACAAGTTTGTACAAGGGTGTACAAGTTTTACAAGGTTGTACAAGTGTGTACAAGGTTGTACAAGTTGTGTACAAGGTTATACATGTGTGTACAAGGGTGTACAAGTGTGTACAAGGTTGTACAAGTGTGTACAAGCTTGTACAAGTGTGTACAAGGGTGTACAAGTGTGTACAAGGTTGTACAAGTTTTTACAAGGTTGTACAAGTGTGTACAAGGGTATAAAATCGTGTACAAGGATGTAAAAGTTTGTACAAGTTTGTACAAGGTTGTACAAGTGTGTACAAGGATGTACAAGTTTGTACAAGGGTGTACAAGTGTGTACGATAAGTAAAAGTGTGTACAAGGGTGTACAAGGTTGTACAAGTGTGTACAAGGTTGTACAATTGTGTACAAGGCTGTACAAGTGTGTACAAGGTTGTACAATTGTGTACAAGGCTGTACAAGTGTGTACAAGATTGTACAAGTGTGTACAAGGTTGTACAAGTGTGTACAAGGATGTACAAGTTTGTACAAGGGTGTACAAGTGTGTACGATGTGTAAAAGTTTGTACAAGGGTGTACAAGGTTGTACAAGTGTGTACAAGGCTGTACAAGTGTGTACAAGATTGTACAAGTGTGTACAAGGTT